>NC_081406.1:103856860-104156860 GCF_030272615.1 Cryptomeria japonica | reverse complement strand
GTTTCCTCTTCATTGTCTCTGAAAAGCATTTTGTATAAATCTTCCTCTTCTAGTTCACCCCATCTTTGAAAGGTAGTAGGGTCCCATTTGAGCCTCATGATGGATACTTGCTTGTTAGGATGTGGTCTTTCATATTCTTTTGGGGAACTCATGACTTGTCGTAAGTACATGGTCTGATTTAAGGTGTATTCCCCCATGCCCTTGTTTTGAAACTTGCCTTTAAGCTCACCTTGTTTTGATGTCGAAGGTTTTAACGACTCAGGATCAATATATGTCGAGGAAAGAACAGCTTCATGATTATTGGGAATGATGGTCTCAATTTTTGATCTCAAATTATTGCAGTATATGAACGGATTAGGATCACCGTTAACTGTTACTTCCACTCCATTATGAGGAAACTTAATGCATTGGTGATATGTGGATGGGACTGCCCTCATTTCATGAATCCAAGGATGTCCTAGCAATATGTTATAAGTGAGATTTAAATCTAGGACTTGACAAACCACATCCTTTGTAACTAGCCCAACTCTGAGAGGTAAGGTGACTGTGCCCTTGGATGAACGCTCTTCGTCATCATATGCCTTAATGGTGATTTGATTTGTAGAATTCATAGCTTTATTAGAATATCCCAATTGTGTAATAGTGTTCAATGTGCAAATGTTTAGACCTGCTCCTCCATCTATCAGGACTCTTTTTATTCGATGTTTGTGTATGAAGGCTTCAATGTGTAATGGTGCATTATGTGGCTGACTTACGGAGGCCTCATCGGCTTCTGTGAAAGTAAGGGAATGTGGAATGGAAAGATATCCCACCATGGCTTGAAACTGGTCCACGTTCAGATCAGTAGGAACGACAGTGTCTCTCAAGATTTTGTCAAGAATGGCTTTATGTGCGGGAGATATGCGTAATAGCTCAAGGATTGAAATGAGCGCGGGTGTCTTTCCTAACTTTTCTACAAGGTCGTACTCAGGCTTAGTTGATGAAGAAGTGATGTTCTTGGTTGGAGCACCTTGCAAAGTGATTTTACCTCGACGGGTTGTAACATGACATTCAGAGGTAGGTTCCGAAGAAGATCCAACGCCTTTTAAGACAATCTTGGGTCTCTGGGTAGAATTCTCAGACGTTTTGTCCTTGATGATAATGGTAGAGACATAATTGTCCATCGAGATGTGATTGATGGTTGAATCATAGTTGTAAGATGCTCTGGTATAGTTGGTTTGATCCTCTGTGGCTTTAGCTTTTCCCTTGTCATGTTTTGGGAATGGTTCCTTAAACATCTCATGTTCTTGATTAGACGAATTTCCCTCAATCTCAATGTCACCTCTATCAATGAGATCTTGTATGATGTTCTTCAGTCAATGACAATTTCCTGTCTTATGACCCTTGCTCTTATGAAGTTCACAATACTCATCATCATTCCACCAATTTGGTTTAACCTTTGGTTCATATGGAGGAAAATCTAGAACTGTGATTACCTTGTTTGCCACTAGCTTCTTGAAGACTGACTCAAGTGGTTCTCCCAATGGGGTGTACTTCCTTCGTGATTGTAAAGCGGAAAATCACGATCGAACCCTAGTTGTTCTCCCCTCTTCCAACTCTGAGGAGAGAGAAGGGAGGTTTGCTAGGGTTCGATGGTTTTCACTTAGGGGAGAGACTTTACATTCAAAAGAGGGGTTGAAACCCACAAGATCCAATCCCACGCAATGCAAGATTGGATGCTAAATGTGTTTCAAGGGTTAAGACAGCAAGGCTACCCTCTTTCGTAAAGAATGTTGATAGGAGAATTAAGCTAAGCATCATAAACTGAGATAGAAATACAGTATGAAGCTGCGGACCTGGAATTAGCAGTAAAATGTCGATACGGCGCTGTCCTGCAAATTTGAGCAAAAGTTGTCGGGACGATGGCGCCCGGCACCACGGTCCTCCGAAAAATCCGCGAAACGAAGGGGGATCTGTTCATCTCTGCACAAGGATTCCAGATCTTCAATTTCAGCCGCGTACCTGCAACCTACACACAGAAAAGTGAAGACGATTGGGGGGTTAGGGATTAGGGGTTTGCCTTTAGGTCAAACCTCGGTTTTGGAATTAACCAAGAAATGAGCAAGAGCTGTAAATGTAAATGTATGTAAAACAAGTACTAATACCTTGTTCTAAGGATGTTTGTATCCTTATGTGCGAAGGTATAGATGTTGTATGTTGTATGTTGTAGCATGTAGTATGTGATCTCCTCTTCAATGGTTGAATCCTTGACTTGAATGCAACACTTAGCCTTGAATGGAGACTTGAAATGATCAATTGCTTGAAGGAATGCTTGAATGCTTGAATGCTTGAGTATAGTTTCCACGCTTTTTCCATCATGTCGAATGAAAGAGGAAAATGTACTTTATATACTTGTCATTTAGGTCTGATAGACTGATTTTCCCGAGCTTAGGCCGACCAGGAAAGTTAATTTCCAAATTGCAAACAAAAAGACCCGAGACCCCTTAGGAGACCGGGCCCAAAATAGGACCCAGGGACAAGGCGCTGGGCGCCCTGGTCCTGAAGGACCAGGGCGCTGGGCGCTCTGGTCCCACCTCCCGGGATAGCAGGGTGCAAGGAGGTTCAGGCCAAGGTGCTTGAAAAATGCAGTTTTCAGTGTCGTGAGCAAGTTTCGGGGTCTCCATTTAGGTTGCGTGTTGCATCGCCATCGTGAAGACCGAAATGCAGTCGAAATTGCAAGTGTCGCAATTTTAGGACGCTACATTTAGCCCCCACTTTAGCGGGAGTATGTATGCTCATACTTCTGGTAAAGTACAAGGAAACAACATTGAAAGACTTTCACCACGTCAAGGAGGCAAGATACACCAAGCCCCCAGTGGACTAAGGATCTTACGACTTCGATTGACAAAGTAAAAGGGAAGATCACGAGGGAGAACCATGACTGTCAGTAGTAAGGCTCCCTCACTATGAGTCATGCAAGAAAGATATCAAAAATTTTCAAGGCAAGGCTAAATTTGCCAAGAAATTTTCAAGTATCTTGAAAAGATATGAACGGGATGTATGCCCCCCTAAGTTAAAGCGATCGCACACACCTCACCGGGGGTGATTGTTTTAACGTAGTGATACACATAAGAAATGAGAAAGGAAAGGAGCACGTTATCGCAAGGATTTAGCCCCCAAGTGTGAGATAAGCCCAAGGATAATAGACACAAAACATAAAGCACGAGGTGACTTTGCTTTCCTCGGGGTCAGTATGCTGTATGATAATTCATGTATATATATCATATGTATGTATGCATAATTGTTCTTCATTCCCCAATCAAGGAAGGTCACCTAGAAGAAGGGAACACATGTGTCTTTTGAGTCAACATGAGAGAGATCAAGAGATCTCAATGCTTTGCATCGTCCTCAAGTAGACAACACCAAGGACAACAAATAGAAGAATGAGAATAACATATAGAAGAAGTAACAAAAGAGAGGAGGAGAGAATCTGCTATGCTAATGTAACTAGTCTAGCATGTCATCTACCCCCCGATCTTGCTGATCAATGTTTGGGGAAGGTAGGGAACACGCTAGAGGAGGAACATCCAACACAGCAGATGGAGCTATCACAAGATCCAAACAAGGGCTATGTTCATGTTCCGAGCCACATTGTTCTTGTCTAGGAGCTAGGATAAGTGCTTTAGAAAATTCATTAGATAAATGGTTATCGACATCAACAAGTTCATATTCACTATCAGAAGCAAGAGGAGTAATATTTTCATCATGAATAACATTTTCATCCATATCATCATCAAGATTTATAAAAATAGGATCTTTAACTCGCACAGGATCAAGACCATCATGCATCTTATGTTTAGGAGATTTAGGCTCAATGTCCGGCTGAGGAGAAAATGGAATAATGCTTGTTGAAGGTGTTTTTGGAGATTGCAAAGTTTGAGAAGCGGCTGCCTGAGCCCTAAGACGACGCTTTCGTCCGCGTTCACGTGCAGAACGATTTCGTCTAGTCTTAGTAGGAAGTGGAGAAGACTGAGGAGGAGGAATGTTCTCATCCTTAGCACTTGGGTGTTTAGGTTGTGGTCTCTTAGGCTGGACAATAGGAGAAGAAGAAGGTCTCTTCTCTCTATAAAAAGAAGGAGGAGGAACTGATCCATATAAAGGAGGAATATTTGGTTTAGGGAGAAGACCAAGTCCATCATGACGAGTAGGTATAGGTCTACTCTTAGGAAGTTTATTAGGTATAGACATAGTCACATCCATAGGGATGGGTTGAGAATCTTCTTGAGGAAAGACATTAGTTTTATCTTTCAAAGGAAGAACTTCCTTCTCAAGAATGATAGGAATATCAAGTTTAGGTGCTCTAGGTTCACTTAGAGATAGGATCATATCTGTTTTCCACTTTTGATAAGATTTGAAAAGATGATCACTTCGCGGAGGAAGAGATTGGAATTGTTTAGGCCAAAAGTAATCAATAGGAACACTAGAAGTTCTTTCAGCTGGTTTAAAGAGACTATGATTGATAGTAACAACTTCACCATTATGGGGAAATGTCAAACATTTATGAATAGGAGAAGCAATAGCTTTCATGGAAGATAGCCAAGGATAGCCAAGCTTCACACGAAATTGTTCGGAAGATGGAATAATAGCAAAGTTCACATCAAGAGATTTGTTATGGACTTCAATAGGCAATGTAATAGAACCAATTGCAGGAGAAGAAAATGCATCAAATAATTTCACAATCACATCTGTTTTGTCATAGATAACTTGATTCAATTGCAAAGTAAAAAGAAATTCTTCAGTAATAACATTAACCATGCACGAAGGATCAATAAGCATTCCACGGCAAGGTGTATTCTTAACTTTTGCAACTATGTATAAAGGACCATCAGGTGCCCTAATGGTGTCACTGGAATCAAATGTGATGGAAGATTCTTTAGGGATTTTTCTGCTGCTCTACAAAGTTAATCACATTCGGAGTCATAGACACAAGACCATCAGATGAGAGAGAGGAATCCTTAGCCTCAATTGCATTAGAGGTATGAGAAGGCAATGGATCAGTGAAAATCTGAAGATTTTGGTTAGGAGGAGCTACAGATGTGTTGCCTTTATCATTCACACCAAAAACAGAGATAGTATTGTTATCAATCAAATCTTGAATTTTACCCTTTAAAGAAAAACATTTTTCAGTATCATGCCCAGGCTGACGGTGAAATTGACAAAAAGCTTTGTTATCAAAATAAGGTGAAGTAATCTTTGCAGGATCAATTTGTCTTATAGGAGGAAGAGTAAGCACATTTTGTTCCAATAACTTATTCATAATACTATGCAATGATTCATTCAAAGGAGTATACTTTCTTTCTTTCTTGAAAAATTTAGAAATAGGAGGCACACTTGATGCTGCATTCACATTGTTGTTGATGATGTTTTCATTGAATTTGATGGAATCTCTGTTCGGTTTAAACTTCCCAAATGGTTGTTGACTGCTATCACCCTTATCACTCGGAGCCATAGGATGTGATTGTTCCATTTGACTCACAGTCAGTTGATAATTGTGAAGAGTTGCACACAACTGTTGGAAAGAAGTAAACTCAGAAAACAGAAGTTTGTCTCGAATATCTTTTTGTAAATTAGAAATAAAGATTCTTTGAATATCATTGTCAGGCACTGGAAAAGAAATTTGAGCATACAAATGCTTATATCTACCAATGAAATCAGTCACTTTTTCTTTAACACCTTGTTTACAATGCATTAAATCAATCAAAGTAACCTTAGGACTTATATTGTTTTGAAATTGTTGAATGAAAGCATTTGCAAGTTGTTCGAAAGAAGTAATAGAATAAGAAGGCAACGAGCAATACCATTGTAGGGCTTTGTCTCTTAATGTTCTAGTGAATAGTTTTGCAAGCAACCTTTGGTCATAAGCAAAATCAGTACATATTGTTTGAAAAGTCTTAACATGTGTTAGAGGATCTCCTTTACCATTATAAAGTTCCAAATGCGGGATTTCAACATGTTTAGGAGGGATAGCTCGAACAATGTCAAGAGAAAGTGGGCTCGCAACATCAAATGTGGGCACACTAAACTTAGATTGATTCATAGAGGCAATTTGTTGCTGTAAAGAAAAGACAGTTTGTGCAAGATTGTTAATGGTCGCTTCGGTCGAAGAGTTCATATTGGATGTGTTAGATTGAGATGGAGGTGTTATGTTATTGAAAGAAGGTAGAGAGTAAGGTGGTAGGACTCTATGATAATTAGTCATAGGAGATGATTGGACAAGAGGAACACTACAAGGAGGAATAGAATGGTTAAATGAATTGCCTCCTTGCGTCATGTTCATTTGTGGTGATATAATAGGCACACTCATTGAAGGAATGAATGAAGAAGTCGGATTGAATGAAGGAAGAGGGTTAATTGAAGAAGAAGGGTTGCCCCCATGACTAGTAATCATGGGAGGAATGTCTTGTATAGAAGTAGCCATGATGTTTGATGTAAAGGTAGGTATACTAGCAATAGGAGTTGTCAAAGGAATAGAATGATTGACTTGAGTAGGAGGTTGTGTATAACCCAAATTTTCAGCACAACTCTTCATAGGCATCACATTTGAACCCACAATGTGTGCAATACCACGCAAAATATCAATTCCATTCTTATCACTTTGAAGCATACGTTTTAGACCCTCAATTAAAGGAAGAGCTTGACTATCAGGGTATTCTTGAGACATCCATTGTCGAAAATCGTCAAATTGGTTATCCAATTTCGAAAGTTGTTCTTCAGAAACCTCATGGAGAGCTTCTTCATCATTAGGAGGATTAGAGGAATTACCCATGTCCTCGTTAAAAAGGCTATTCAAATTAGGTTCCATCTCCTCAGTAGTTAAACCTCGGAAAGACTTAATTCTACGGCTTCGTCTAACGGGAATAGTGTAAGTAGGGCTTATTGTTGTAAAACTCATGCACTAGAAAGAGAGAGAAGATTTTGAATTTAGAGGTAGCAATTTTCAGTAAAATCAGCCAATCTTCTGGATTTAAGCTGTTAAATGCAATCACAACAGTCTCCCGAAATTTCGGAAAAAATGTCCGGGACCGTGGCGCCCGGAGTGCAACACGGTCCTTGCAACTTTTTTCGAAATTTGCAGGGATGAAAGGTATGATGATTTTAGAGCTAATCTGAAAAAATTGAGTGATTTTATGATCTGTAGATAGGCCAAATTAAAGTTGTAATCTCAAAATTGAACCCTATCAAGATTGTCGAAAAATGCAAAATTTGAATTTTTGAAAAAGAGAGGGAAACTGAAATTTTGAATTTTATGATTTTAGAGGGAATGTCAAGAGCAATGCAAATTTTGAAATTTGAAAATTGACTCAATTTCACGCAAAATTCAATTTTGAAAGCGGAAATCAAAGTTGTTGTAATTAAGCACTTAATTTCAAAAGTCACAAAATGCAAGAATTTGAATAAAGCACTGAAATTTTTAATGAATGATAACACACTTTTCAGATTTAGGACAGTAAGAACACAATTTTGACACAAAATTTCAATTTCAATGATTTTTAAATGTTTAGAAGCCTTAATCCAAGCAATCACAAGACCAACTTTGACTGTTATTTTGAAGGTGTTAAAATTGATAAAATCAGCCAAAATTCTGGATTTTAGCAGGAAAATACAGTAAGATCTCGCTCCCGAAATTTCGGAAAAAATGTCGGGGACGATGGCGCTCGGCGCCACGGTCCTCGCAACTTTTTTCCAAATTTTCAGGGATGAAAGATATTGTGATTTTATTGCGGAATCCAAAGTTACAACTGATTTGGAGATGTTTTGATCAGTGAAATTGTCGGACAAAGGTTGAATCAAGAGGGTTTCAAAAATTAGGGTTTTGACATTTAACCACTTAATTTTCAGAATTAAAGCACAAATATGAATTGAAAATTTGTAATAGAAGGGCAGATCTGAAACAGGCATTAACATTTAGACATTTCGCGGGTTCAATTACTAAAAAGAAAATTTAGGGTTTTTATGCAATCACCTCTAAAATTTTGCAAAAGATCAAACATGGAAATGTAATCAATTTTTTCAGATCTAAGCATGACAAATCAGAAAGGATGTTCACGTCGGGTTCACCAAAATGTAAAGCGGAAAATCGCGATCGAACCCTAGTTGTTCTCCCCTCTTCCAACTCCGAGGAGAGAGAAGGGAGGTTCGCTAGGATTCGGTGGTTTTCACTTAGGGGAGAGACTTTACATTCAAAAGAGGGGTTGAAACCCACAAGATCCAATCCCACGCAATGCAAGATTGGATGCTAAATGTGTTTCAAGGGTTAAGACAGCAAGGCTACCCTCTTTCGTAAAGAATGTTGATAGGAGAATTAAGCTAAGCATGCATAGAAAGTGATAAAGATTCGCTTATAAACTGAGATAGGAATACAGTATGAAGCTGCGGACCTGGAATTAGCAGTAAAATGTCGATACGGTGTTGTCCTGCAAATTTGAGCAAAAGTTGTCAGGACGATGGCGCCCGACGCCACGGTCCTCCGAAAAATCTGCGAAACGAAGGGGGATCTGTTCGTCTCTGCACAAGGATTCCAGATCTTCAATTTCAGCCGCGTACCTGCAACCTACACACAGAAAAGCGAAGACGATTGGGGGGTTAGGGATTAGGGGTTTGCCTTTAGGTCAAACCTCGGTTTTGGAATTAACCAAGAAATGAGCAAGAGCTGTAAATGTAAATGTATGTAAAACAAGTACTAATACCTTGTTCTAAGGATGTTTGTATCCTTATGTGCGAAGGTATAGATGTTGTATGTTGTATGTTGTAGCGTGTAGTATGTGATCTCCTCTTCAATGGTTGAATCCTTGACTTGAATGCAACACTTAGCCTTGAATGGAGACTTGAAATGATCAATTGCTTGAAGGAATGCTTGAATGCTTGAATGCTTGAATGCTTGAGTATAGTTTCCACGCTTTTTCCATCATGTTGAATGAAAGAGGAAAATGTAGTTTATATACTTGTCATTTAGGGCTGATAGACTGATTTTCCCGACCTTAGGCCGACCAGGAAAGTTAATTTCCAAATTGCAAACAAAAAGACCCGAGACCCCTTAGGAGACCGGGCCCAAAATAGGACCCAGGGACCAGGGCGCTGGGTGCCATGGTCCTGGGGACCAGGGCGCTGGGCGCTCTGGTCCCACCTCCCGGGACAACAAGGTGCAAGGAGGTTCAGGCCAAGGTGCTTGAAAAATGCAGTTTTCAGTGTCGTGAGCAAGTTTCGGGGTCTCCATTCAGGTTGCATGTTGCATCGCCATCGTGAAGACCGAAATGCAGTCGAAATTGCAAGTGTCGCAATTTTAGGATGCTACAGTGATCTAGAAGTTGTTTGAGTATTCACCTGATTGTTTGTAGAACTTGATCCCAAAAAGATGAATTTGGGTCGCACTGTGTTGGCATCAACAACACCATCATTGACTGTGTTCTTGTTTTTATTCCAAAATCTTGGCTTGTCTTTTCCTTTAAAGTCATCTTTGTTTTCCTTGAATATCTTAATGACTCCTTGTTCAATTAGGACCTTTTCTGTCGCTAAGCCTTTTTCAATAACGTCCTTGAAGGTGGACAAGCAAGCTTTCCTAAGATCATAGCCAATGTCTTTGTTAACATTCTAGGTGAACATTTCTACCATTTGTTTTTGTGGAATTTCACAAGAGCATCTGCTAGCTAGATTCCTCTATCTTTGTAAAAATGATGCAAAAGACTCTCCCTCTTTTTGCTTGGTGTTGCACAAAGTAGTGACTGATATGTATGTCTCTATGTTGTAGGAGAAATGTTGGATAAATGCCTTTGCTAAGTCACCCCATGACTTAATACCAGGAGGAAGTTAGGAGAACCATTCCATAGCTTGATCACCTAAGCTCTGTGGGAATAATCTCATCAAATATGTTTCTTCTGCTGCTATCTCAATGCAAGCTATGAAAAACTGTCTTATGTGTGCCTTAGGATCCCCTTTTCCTTTATACCTATCAAACTTAGGTGTCACAAAGTGTGTAGGAAATGGAGGCATTGGAATGCTCTTGTCAAATGGATAAGGACATATGTCTCTCATTGTGTATGTTGGCTTTGGTGTATTTATGTCCTCCATTTTCTTTTGTAAGTCCCTGATTTGTTGCTCCAAATTGCTCTTAGGTGGAGATTGACTTCTTGGACCATACCCTATGCTTGAGGCACCAATTGGAGGAGGAGCATGTTGCATATATGGATGATATTGATCATACACATGTTCATATGGAGGAGGTCTATAGTGATGCTACGTATATGGACCACTTGGTATAGATTCATGTTGAGGAACACCATATATATTTTGTGCATGAATACCATACTCTACAGGCATGTCATGTTCTAATGCGTTGCCCCCAAATTTGACGCGGGGTTTCCTTGTGTCCAAATTTTGAGCATGCCTTTGAATATCCAATTGCTTTGGTGGTTTATCCTTAGCATTGGTATATGATTGAGTATATCTATCTGCATAAGACTTCCATAACGGTCTACGAAGGTGAGTATCATATGCTTGACCATGTGTATGTGAGACCTCTGGTTTTTGAAGCAAAGTTGATGGTGATTCAGGTACCATATGTGATCCTCTATTTCCTCCACTATTAGGCCTCCTTTGATCCATGTTGGAATGAGGTTGTTGCAAAGGTCGATTTTCCATTATTTGAGACATGTCAAAATCATGAGGTATCTTGGCTCCACTTTGTGCCATCATTTGTAGGAAGTATTGTCTATCCCTCCTCATTATTTCCTCAACCAATCAATTGAAATGGGGATTCATAATGGATTCTTCCACATCTGTTGAATGTACAGAAAAGTTGTCCATATTGTCATTGTGTGTAGTATTATTGTTTGTAGTGTCCATGTTCTCAACATTTGGAATGTTTCTATAGGCATCCATGTCAGGTAATGTAGTATGATCAGAATTGAAAAAGATATCATTGTCATACTCATAAGAACTCATGTTTGTGGACTCTTGAGCCTCTTTAGTTTCTCTCCTAGATTTTTGAAGGCGGGTTTCAACCATGAACTAGGTATTGACCAAGATGTGTGAGACTAGATGAAAAATGGAAAAAGTATGGAAGACCAAGAGTTGGATGGAATGTAAATGAATCTGAAGTGTACTTGCAATGTCCAAAGTGTAAGACCAAGTATGTATGTAGTAGAGTAGGTGTGACTTCCAAAGAGAGGATATTTTCTCTTGATGAGGTAAGTTGACCTTGAATCTAAGCAAGACCAAATGAGACTCAAAGGTAAGAAACCTTGATGAGGGATCACTTAGCAAAGTGTTGTTGTATGTAGTGTGTTGACAAAGTATAGTGAGGACAAGCAAGTGACCTTTTGACTCAAGTTTAGACAAGTGTGAATGTAAAGTGAGATGTGAAGCAATGATGGATTTCATGAGACCCAAAGATAGGTTGAATGCTAAATGAAACCCTAGAGAAATGAGCTAGGAAGCTCAAGAATTCCGAAATTGACTGTGTTTGTTTGCTGGAATGTATCAGTTTTTCAATTCTGAACGCAGACGCGCCTGTATACTTCACAGACGCTGTTTCCTGACGCAGACGCGACTCTGTTTAACACAAACGCGTTTCTGAGATTTTTTTTTGCAAAGTGTAATGTTGACTGTTGGCACACAGACGTGTTTCTGCCCTTCACAGATGCGGTTATACAACATAGATGCTATTATGTCCGACACAGACGCGTTTCTGTAAAATTTGTGCAATTTTTTCCAATCTGTGAAGTCATTTTGTTGTGACCAAATCTGACTGTTTGACTATTTTTCGTGACAAGAGGACACAGTGTTGATGAAGACCCAATGTTTGCCAGTGTCTAGACTCAAAATGACTCCAAGAAAAGTGTGTTGTTTGATGTAAAAATGTTTTGCATACACTTGAAGACACAAAAGACACAATGTTTTGTTGTTTGGTCTTGAATGTTTTGAATGTTTAAAATAAGTCAAGCACAATTCTTATGGCTGGCCAAGACAATAGTTGTTGAACCCACATGGGGTTTTACCCCTGAGGCTACGCTATTCAGAGCGGATACTTAGATTCTTGACCTCACTGGCTCCACCCTTGGCACTCACTTCTCGGGTCAGCCAAGCATCAGTCTCCACGAAAACTCCCCGTGGTGAACTTTGTATCTCTACTAAGAACCGTATGTGTGTGGGCCGCTACCAGAGGTCCGACCTCCTGCCCCAACAACTAGAAGGATTTGGGCTTCTAAAACAAAAAGGTGCTAGTAAGGGCATCCGCTCGTGTGGCCATACATGCGGCACTTTCAGCTCTGTAAATACAGAAGGCTCCCACCCGGTAGGGGTTACGCCCTACAACTGATCAAATAAATTTGATCAAACGGGTTTATGGGGAGACATAGTGTCGGTATGAACTAATCAGCACACGTTATCCATAGTTTTCACCATGAATACATTTGTTTATAGTGGTTCAGAAGAGGTGGGTTTTCCTCGCTACCACTTGGGTCGTTCTCTTCTCACTAGTAGTCCTAATGACCACACGGGAAGATAGGCCCTCTAGAGATTAAACAAAAAGAGCCTATTTCTCAAGACACAAAAGACAATGATTCAATTTTAGTGCACCAATTGAAGTGTTTGCTAGTCTATGAAAAAAAGGCACACAATAAAAATCCAAAAACCCTTGCCAAGGACCTGCAACAAAGAGTTGTTAGTAGTTTGGATTGTTTCAAATGATTACCCCTTCCTGCAAGCACACAAGTTAGGTAGATTTTAGACCCAAAAGAATTTGTGAAAATAGGGGCCTTCAACCAAACGATTTAGCTTTCAAGACAAGCTGCACCAATTTCGTTAGCTAGATCTGAAAATGTTAGCTCAAAATAAACTAGATCTGAAACCCTAAATGCAAAATCCGAAAACTGAATCAATAATAACCCCAAATTTGAAACTGGTGAACACAGACGCGATTACCCTCAACACAGACGTGACTGGGTGACACAGACGCAGTTCTGTGAGACACAGATGCGACTAAAGAACACAGACACGTCTTCTGGACACAGACGTGGCTAAAAACAGCGTAGACGTGATTTTATTACACAAACGCGCTTTCCTGGAATCTACAAAATAAAATATTGCCAATAACACAGACGCGACTCCAGATGTCGTAGACGCACCAGAAATTCAAAAAACGCGATCCGAAAGTACGCAAACGTGAAAATATCAAAATGCTGTCGAAAACGTCAGATTTGCAACTTCAAGATACAAAATCTGCAACAAGGAAGTTAAATGCAAAAGGGACAAGAGTCCCACCGGGCATGCCAAAATGTATATGGCGAAAATGGATAACAATAATAACGATATTGAAAGGCTAAATGAATTCAACCACAAAACCCTAGCCTAACAACAACAAAGATCCACCATAACATATGAAGATTACCTAAGACAATGCAAATCAAATGAAATCACAAAGATTATACCATCACATGTCCAATAGGGTTTTGATCTTCATTCTTCCTATCTCCATTGATCTTGCTTGATATATTTGCTCTCAGATTTTATATGCACAAGAGCTCAACAAAGAACGGAATGTGGTTGCAAGTAGGATCGTAGTGTAGTCTAGTGTATAAGATTCATTAGAATGTATCATTAGGGTTTGATAATGAAGGAAGCATCTCCTTATATAGAAGACACTATATGAAATGGAGGGATAAGATTGAGAGGTGTAAAAGGAGGTCGGCTATGATTAGAGGGTAGGTAAAAGAAATAATAAAATAATGAAAGGGGTAGGTAGTGTATGAATTAAGAGATGAATGACATGTGTCATGGGTAGAAAAGGTTAATGAATCAATTAAATAAATAAAGATTTATTTAATTAATAGAGGAAGTGGGACCAATTAAATAAATAAGATATTTATTTAATTTAGGAAAAGGATAATTTAAATAAATAAATGTATTTATTTAAATAAGAAATAAGGCTAGAAGAGGATAAATGAATTAATTAAATAAATAAAGATTTATTTAATTAATAGAAGAATTAAGCTTAGATAATTAAATAAATAAAATATTTATTTAATTAGACATGACAATTTTGGGTGTCTACAGTTTGCTTTGATTTGACCGATGTTTTTGCTTCATATCATTTTGACCACTTTATTGTTAATCATATCATCCAATACAAATGTTGCTACTTTAATTGATCTGTTGGCAATACTATCTTTCTCAATATAATGACATCAATGACAACATCTCAACAATCTCCCCCTTTGTCATTGATGGAAACTCCCCAAAAGATACGGATCTTACACAATGCTACCCCTTACTCCAATTTCTCCCCCTTTGGCATCAATGGAAAAGGGTATGATAATACCCTCTTACTCCTTGGATGGATAGAGTATTACCCGTAATTTTTGTGTAAGAAACTCAAAGCTTTCTCTTGGTAGAGGTTTTGTAAATATATATGCTACTTGTTCTTTGGTAGGCACATATTTCATCCTCACATGTTGATATGCCACTTGTTCTCTCAAGAAATGATATTTGATGGGAATGTGTTTTGTCCTTGAGTGCATCACGAGATTTTTGGAGAAAATGATGGTACTTGTGTTATCACACAATATAGATATCGGGTGATCATACTCCACTTTGATATCCTTCAAATTTTGATGCATTCAAAGTACTTGAGTACAACATGAGGTTGCTGCTATGTACTCTGCTTCAATGGTAGATAGGGAGGTTGAGGCTTGTTTCTTACTCAACCATGAAACAAGACTATTGCCTAGAAAGATTGCATTGCCACTTGTGCTTTTCTTGTCATCTACTTTGTCTGCCTAATCAACATCTGTGTATGCTCTTAGAGTAAAGTCTCTACTTCTAGGATACCATAAGACAAAGTCCAAAGTTCCTTTCAAGTACTTGAAGATTATTTTAACTGCTTGAACATGTGTTTCCTTGGGGTTTGCTTGAAATCTTGCAACAATTCCAATTGCTTGCATGATGTATGATCTTGAGGTTGTTAAGTAGAGCATGCTTCCTATCATTGATCAGTAGAGGGTTTGATTTGCTTCAGAAGAGTCATCATCTTTACTTAGTTTGCACCCTATGACCATGGGTGTACTTACAGGATTGCATTCTTCCATTCTAAATTTCTTCAACATGTCCTTAGCATATTTTGTTTGTGAGATAAAGATTCCACTTTTGAGTTGAGTGACTTGTAACCCTAAGAAAAAAGATAGTTCATCCAACAAGGACATCTCGAATTCTTATTGCATCCTTTGAGAAAATTCTTGACACATTTCCTTTGTTCTTCCTCCAAAAATGATATCATCTACATATACCACAACAATCAATTGGTGTTCATCTTCAATCTTGAAATAAAGATTGCTATTTGTTATGCCTCGCTTGAAACCTTGGTCTTGCAAGTATTTGTCCAATCTAGAGTACCAAGCTTTAGGGGCTTGTTTCAAGTCATAAAGAGCCTTCTTTAATTTACATACATAGTCTTTGTTTTCTGATAGATTGAATCCTTCTGGCTGTTCAATATTTACCTCCTCTTTTAAGTGCTCATTTTGAAATCTTTGTTGCAAGCATATGCTAGAAACATCCTAATAACCTCTAGCGGTGTAATTGGGGCAAATGTTTCTTCAAAGTCAACTCCTTCCACTTGTGTATATCCTTTGCAATCCAACCTTGCTTTATTTCTCACTACTTGACCATCTTCATTCAATTTATTTTTGAAAACCCATTTGGTGCCTATCACGTCCTTGTCCTTGGGTCTTGGGACAAGTTCCTAAGTTTCATTCTTCTTTGTTTGGTTTAATTCATCCTCCATGACTTCTACCTGATGTGCGTCCTAGCTAGCTTCCTTCAAATATTCAGGTTCAATCATGGAAAGTAAGGTTGTGTGATTTGGTGCAGTTGCTAATATTCTCCTTGTCTGAATCTTTGTATTCATGTTACCAATAAATAGCTCTTCTAGATGGTTTCTTTGAACAAATTTTGAAGGGGTTTTGGATGCCTTCATTGGTGTAGAAGTCTTTTCATTTTCATCCTCCTCTTTGTTGCTTTCTTCCTCCTCATGATCAACTTCTAACTCTACTTCATTGTGATGGAAATTATCATCTACATGTGAACATTTCTACTTCCAGTCACCCTATGCAGTTGATTATTATAACACCTAAGTGATTTGCTTCTTGTTAAATAACCAAGAAATATCCCTTCATCATCTTTTGTGTCAAATTACCCTAAATTTTCTTCATCCCTTCGTATAAAATGCTTTCTACCAAATAATTTAACGTATTTTACTATGGCAGCCCTTCCTTTCCACAATTCATATGGAGTCTTATCATGATTGAGTCTTATTTGTGCTCTATTTAGGATATAAATTCTTGTGTGTACTGCTTCTCTCCATAATGAATCTGATAATTTAGACTCATTTAACATGGTCCTTGACATTTCTTGTATCCAGTACAACCCTATTCTTCCTTTCCACCACTCCATTTTGTTCTGGTGTTCTAGCAACTGAGAATTGTCCCCTAATTCTATGTTCACAAAATTCTTCAAATTCTTTCAACGTGAACTCACCCTTTGTCTGATCTTAAGCATTTCATCTTCAATCTAGTTTCATTCTCAACTAAGGCCTTGAATATCTTGAACTTTTCTAATGCTTCATATGTCTCCTTTAGAAAAGTGACCCAAGTGAATCTAGAATAGTCATCTATTAACAACATGAAATATCTTTCACCATATATACTTTTGGTACGAGTTGGTCCACAAAGATCCATGTGGATGAGCTCTAATGGTTTGGATGCAGAATTTTCCTCTTATTTTAATGTGACTCTTGTTTTCTTTCCATGTTAGCAATGTTTGCAAGTAGTATTTGAAGGTTTAGAGATTTTAGGCATATCCCTCACAGCTTGTGTATTGCTAATTTTGACTAGATTGTCAAAGTTAATGTGCCCCGATTTTTTGTGTCACAGCCACCCTTCAACTTCTTTTGTCATAAGATATTTCTTGCCTCTATTTTCACTTAGAATGTAAAGATTATTGGACCTACCTAGTTCTATTATGACTTATCCTTCTTTCTTGATTTGACATCTTTCTGCATGGAATAAAATAGTGGCCTTGATCACATAGTTGGCTAACATAAAAAAGGTAGTGTTTTAGGCCTTTTACATGTAGTAATTATATTTTAGTTTTTCATTGTCAAGACTTGTGGTTCCTTTTTCTACTATAGTTGTTGTAGCATTGTCTCCAAAACTTAATGTTCCACCATTAATAGCCTTTAACTTGATGAATTTACTTTTGTCACGGGTCATTTGACATGAGCATCCGCTATCCACATACCATTTATCTCTATCATCTTGGGCATGTAATGCAGTTTGTATTAGTCAAGATCTCTACTTTCTTTTTTCTTCCTTCTTCTTCCATACCTTTTAATCTTTCTCCTTTTTTGCTATGAAGGTCTTCTTTACATCATCATGTTTTGATGAACTTGTGAAGATGGTTCTACAAAAATTTGTTGTGTGTCCAAGTTTTTTACATCTATAGCATTCAATATTGTATAATAAAGGAGAAAAGGGATTGTAATTCCTATCAACCTTCTTGATGGTGTTCCCATTTTTGTTCCAAGTAGAATTTATTAGGTGAGTTCTAGAATTTATAGCCTTGTGACCAATGTTTGCAAGTAAAGCAATATTTTTTGAATTACTATTGGTTCATCTATTTCCTCTCCTAGACCTCGTATTGTGTTGACTACCTCGCCAACTTGAAGAAAGAATATTGCAATGTTCTCCTCATCCATCATTTTGAGGCTTTCAAATTCTCTTCTATAACTTTGAAGTTTTGCCTTTTTCACCTTAGTGTCTCCCTCATAGATGTTTTTCATTTTAGCCCAAACTTCCTTTTCTAATTGATAGTGCATCACTTTTAAAAGTTCTTGTTCACTTAGTCCACACAAAATTGCATTTTTTGGTTTTGCATTGTTTTCATATGCTTTCTTCCCTATTGCATCTAATGGAGGATTTGGAGGCTTATACCCATTCATCACTACTTTTTAAATATCATATCCCAAAGAGCTTATTATGGTTTCCATTTTCAAACTCCAAAACACATAGTTAGTTCCATCAACCAATAGAGCTTTACTTGAAGAGAGTCCATTAGATTTAGTCATGTGTTCTATTAAGATCTTCCTTCTAGTTGGTTAGACTAGTTCAAAAGAACCTAGCTCTGATACCAATTGTTAGGTCCATATTTATACTAAGAAGGGGGGTGAATCAATATAACTCTTAATTATTTATATTTAAACTATTAAATTATATAATGCAACAACTGAAATGCAAAGAACACAAGTACACAATATATATGCATGGAAACCCTAAATAGGGAGAAACCCACGGAAATAAAATTGCTTTACATGAACAATAGTCTTTACAACTTGTAGAGGCACAAACCCCTCATTCAAATTTTGTAGTCACAAGAGTTATAAATCTCTTTTCAATCTGATATACTTCTCGCCCAAATCTATCATAGGTCTAATCACTTATGCTACTATGTCTTCCTTCAAAATTTGTCTAAAAAAAACACAATGTTTTTTCTATAATCTGAATCAAAGCATTCTTTAATTCTATTGTGAACTAATCATTAGTTCTTCATGGAATTCTCTATCTTAAATATGATATAACTCAGACCAATAATATTATTATGGTATATGCAACCTCAAATTAATTCACTCCAATTCTTGGTATACTTTCAACCCTTTTTCACTCAATTCAACATCTATCATTCTGTTTCTAGTTTCAATATATACATTTAGATTCTAGAGGTCATGTCTTATTTAATTGACATGTCCTTTTGTTTTGTTTAATAAACAAATTTTAATAGCCAACCCAGATTGAAGCTAATTGTAGTTTGTTTGTTGCTATCATTTTAATTATGTTTGCCTTTGAATAGATCACACCTATTTCTCTTATAAGACTTTTGTCTTATATAACTTTTGTTTTATATTATATTTTGTCTTTAATTGTTGTTTTGTCTTTTTCTGAAGCGATACCTTTTAAACTATATAAGCTTATGAATCACTTCATTTTTTATATAACATGTGAATGAGACTGTAGACACCCAAAATTGTCATGTCTAATTAAATAAATATTTTATTTATTTAATTATCTAAGCTTAATTCTTCTATTAATTAAATAAATCCTTATTTATTTAATTAATTCATGTATCCTCTTCTAGCCTTATTTCTCATTTAAATAAATACATTTATTTATTTAAATTATCATTTTCCTAAATTAAATAAATATTCTTATTTATTTAATTATCCCACTTCTTCTATTAATTAAATAAATCTTTATTTATTTAATTAATTCATTAACCTTTTCTACCTATGACACATGCCATTCATCTCTTAATTCATACACTAGCTACCCCTTTCATTATTTTATTATTACTTTTACCTACCCTCTAATCATAGCCGACCTCCTTTTACACCTCTCAATCTTATCCCTCCATTTCATATAGTGTCTTCTATATAAGGAGATGCTTCCTTCATTATCAAACCCTAATCATTCTATGTATTCTAATCATCTTTTATGCACTTGACTACACTACGATCTTACTTGCAACCACATTCCGTTCTTTGTTGAGCTCTTGTGCACATAAAATCTGAGAGCAAATATATCAAGCAAGATCAATGGAGATAAGAAGAATGAAGATCAAAACCCTATTGGACATGTGATGGTATAATCTTTGTGATTTCATGTGATTTGCATTGTCTTAGGTAATCTTCATATGTTATGGTGGATCTTTGTTGATTGTTAGGCTAGGGTTTTGTGGTTGAATTCATTTAGCCTTTCAATATTGTTATTATTGTTATCCATTTTCACCATATACATTTTGGCACGCCCCATGGGACATGGATTTTTGTTAGATCTGTGTTTTTTTGCAGATTTTTCTAACCCTATCTTGCTATTTTGTAAAACAATTTGGAGAATAATCTTGTACAGCTAGGGTTTTGGACACAAAATCAAGATCTTGGAGAGATTCGATCATATCTCACAAACAGATAGGAAATTTTGCACCAAATTTTTTTTGCAGGTTGAAGAAAGTATCAGGAGCTCTCAATCCAAAATTCAGAATTTTTGAAGTATATTTTCACTTTCTATTAATTTTTTATGATTTTTCATAAAAAATTAATTTTGAGAGAAAATGAGAGAATTTTTCAAATTTTCTTATATTTTTGGAAATCTCTCATAATTATACATAGGATCTGTTCTTTGTGAATTTAATTTTGATGCAAAATATTTCCCTAAAAATTGGATCTTTAAAAATTAGGGTTTTTCCTTATTTTGATCAGATCTCACAAACAACTTTGAATTTTGACATCAAATTTTTTGTGCAAGTTAGGAAAAGTATCAGAAAAATTCAGTAAAAGTTTCAAATTCTTTGCATGGATTTTGCATTTTATATGATTTTTTTATGATTTTTCATAAAAAAATTAATTTTGAGAGAAAATTAGCGAATTTTTTGGATTTTCTTACATTTTCAGAAATCTCTCAGAATTATACACAGGATCTGTTCTTTGTGATTTTAAATTTGATGCAAAATCATTCCTAAAAAATCAGATCTTTGAAAATTAGGGTTTTGCATTATTTTACTCATATCTCACAAACTGCTTGGATTTGTTGTAGAAAATTTTTTGTGCAAGTTTGGAAGACCATTAAGACTCTCCAGTAAAAATTTCAGATTTTTTGGATCGATTTTGCATTTTATATGAATTTTTTATGATTTTTCATAAAAAAATTAATTTTTGGAGCAAATTTTTTGGATTTTCTTACATTTCTGGAAATCTCTTGAAATTTTACAGGTGGTCTTTTTTTATGATGAATCAGATCTTTGAATTGGTCAACAAAATGCATTGTTGAAGGCCCCTATTTCACAAAGTCTTTTGGATCTAAAATTTACCTAACTTGTGTGCTTGCAGGAAGGGGTGATTATTTCAAACAATCCAAACTACTAATAAATCTTTGTTGCAGGTCCTTGGCAAGGGTTTTTGGATTTTTATTGTGTGCCTTGTTTTCATAGACTATCAAACACTTCAATTGGTGCACTAAAATTGAATCATTGTCTTTTGTGTCTTGAGCAATAGGCTCTTTTTGTTTAATCTTTAGAGGGTCTGTCTTCCCGTGTGGTCATTAGGACTACTAGTGAGAAGAGAATGACCCAAGTGGTAGCGAGAAAAACCCACCTCTTCCGAACCACTATAAACAATTGTATTCATGGTGAAAACTATGGATAACGTGTGCTGATTAGTTCATACCGACACTATGTCTCCCCATAAACCCGTTTGATCAAATTTATTTGATCATTTGTAGGGCGTAACCCCTACCGGCTGGGAGCCTTTTGTATTTACAGAGCTGAAAGTGCCGCATGTATGGCCACATGAGCGGATGCCCTTACTAGCACCTTTTTGTTTTAGAAGCCCAAATCCTTCTAGTTGTTGGGGCAGGAGGTCGGACCTCTGGTAGCGGCCCACACACATATGGTTCTTAGTAGAGATACAAAGTTCGCCATGGGGAGTTTTCGTGGGGACTGATGTTTGGCTAACCTGAGAAGTGAGTGCCGAGGGTGGAGCCAGTGATGTCAAGCATCTAAGTATCCGCTTTGAATAGCGTAGCCTCGGGGGTAAAACCTAATGTGGGATCAACAACTATTGTCTTGGCCAACCATAAGAATTGTGCTTGACTTATTTTAAACATTCAAAACATTCAAGACCAAACAACAAAACATTGTGTCTTTTGTGTCTTCAAGTGTATGCAAAACATTTTCACATCAAACAACACACTTTTCTTGGAGTCATTTTGAGTCTAAACACTTGCAAACATTGAGTCCTCATTAACATTGTGTCTTCTTGTCACGAAAAACAGTCAAACATTCAGATTTGGTCACAACCAACAACTTCACAAATTGGAAAAATTTTACAATCCAACAAACAAGAGCAATCGGTTTCGGAATTCTTGAGCTTCCTAGGTTGTTTCTCCAAGTTTTCATCTAGCATTCAACTTGTCTTTGGGTCTCACAAAATCCATCATTGTTTTACACCTTACATTACATTCACAATTGTCTAAACTTGAGTCAAAAGGTCACTTGCTTGTCGTCATCATACTTTGTCAACACACTACATACAACAACACTTTGCTAAGTGGTCCCTCATCAAGGTTTCTTACCTTTGGGTCTCATTTGGTCTTACTTAGAGTCAAGGTCAACTTACCTCATCAAGAGAAACTATCCTCTCTTTGGAAGTCACACCTACTCTACTACATACATACTTGGTCTTACACTTTGGACATTGCAAGTACACTTCAGACTCATTTACATTCCATCCAACTCTTGGTCTTCCATACTCTTTCCATTTTTCATCTAGTCTCACACATCTCGGTCAATACCTAGTTCATGGTTGAAACCCGTCTTCAAAAATCTAGGAGAGAAACTAAAGAGGCTCAAGAGTCCGCAAACATGAGTTCTTATGAGTATGACAATGATATCTTTTTCAATTCTGATCATACTACATTACCTGACATGGATGTCTATAGAAACATTCCAAATGTTGAGAACATGGACACTATAAACAACAATGCTACACACAATGACAATGTGGACAACTTTTCAGTACATTCAGCAAATGTGGAAGAATCCATTATGAATCCCCATTTCAATCAATTGGTTGAGGAAATAATGAGGAGGGATAGACAATACTTCTTACAAATGATGGCACAAAGTAGAGCCAAGATACCTCATGATTTTGACATGTCTCAAATAATGGAACATAGACCTTTGCAACAACCTCACTCCAATATGGATCAAAGGAGACCTAATAGTGGAGGAAATAGAGGACCACATATGGTACCTGAATCACCATCATCTTTGCTTCAAAAACCAGAGGTCCCACATACACATGGTCAAACATATGATACTTACCTTCGTAGACCATTATGGAAGTCTTATGCAGACAAATATGCTCAATCACATACTAATGCTAAGGATCAACCACCAAAACAATTGGATGTTCAAAGGAATGCTCAAAATTTGGACACAAGGAAACCCCGTGTCAAATTTGGGGGCAACACATTAGAACATGACATGCCTATAGAGTATGGTATACATGGACAAAATAAATATTTCATTCCTCAACATGAATCTATACCAAGTGGTCCATATACACAGCATCGCTATAGACCTCCTCCATATGAACATGTGTATGATCAATATCATCCATATATGCAACATGCTCCTCCTCCTATTGGTGCCTCAAGCATGGGGTATGGTCCAAGAAGTCTATCTCCACCTAAGAGCAATTTGGAGCAACAAATCAGGGACTTACAAAAGAAAATAGAGGACATAAATACACTGAAGCCAACATACACAATGAGAGACATATGTCCTTATCCATTTGACAAGAGCATTCCAATGCCTCCTTTTCCTACACACTTTGTGACACCTAAATTTGATAAGTATAGAGGAAAAGGGGATCCTAAGGCACACATAAGACTATTTTTCACAACTTGCATTGAGGTAGCAGCAGAAGAGACATATTTGATGAGATTATTCCCACAAAGCTTAGGTGATCAAGCTCTGGAATGGTTCTCCCAACTTCCACTTGGAATTAAGTCATGGGGTGACTTAGCAGAGGCATTTATTCAACATTTCTCCTACAATATAGAGACAGACATATCAGTCACTACTTTGTGCAACACTAAGCAAAAAGAGGGAGAATCTTTTGCATCATTTTTACAAAGATGGAGAAATCTAGCCAGCAGATGCTCTTGTGAAATTCCACGAAAACAAATGGTAGAAATGTTCACCCAAAATGTTAACAAAGAGATTGGTTATGACTTAAGGAAAGCTTGTTTGTCCACCTTCAAGGATGTCATTGAAAAAGGCTTAGCGACAGAAAAGGTCCTAATTGAACAAGGAGTCTTTAAAATATTCAAGGAAAACAAAGATGACTTTAAAGGAAAAGACAAGCCAAGATTTTGGAATAAAAACAAGAACACAGTCAAAGATGGTGTTGTTGATGCCAACACAGTGCAACCCAAATTCATTTTTTCTGGATCAAGTTCTACAAACAATCAAGTGAATACTCAAACAACTTCTAGATCACGAAGGAAGTATACCCCGTTGGGAGAACCACTTGAGTCAATTTTCAAGAAGTTAGTGGCAAACAAGGTAATCACTATTCCATATTTTCCTCCATATGAACCAAAGGTTAAACCAAATTGGTGGAATGATGATGAATATTGTGAATCTAATAAGAGCAAGGGTCATAAGACAGGAAATTGTCATCGACTGAAGAACATCATACAAGATCTCATTGATAGAGGTGATATTGAGATTGAGGGACATTCATCCAATCAAGAACATGAAATGTTTAAGGAACCATTCCCAAAACATGACAAGGGAAAAGCTAAAGCCACAGAGGATCAAACCAACTATACCAGAGCATCCTATAACTATGATTCAACTATCAATCACATCTCGATGGACAATTACGTCTCTACTATTATCATCAAGGACAAAGCGTCTGAGAATTCTACCCAGAGACCCAAGATTGTCCTAAAAGGTGTTGGATCTTCTTCTGAACCTACCTCTGAATGTCATGTTACAACTCGCCGGAGTAAATTCACTTTGCAAGGTGCTCCAACTAAGAACACTACTTCCTCATCAACTAAACCTGAGTATGACCTTGTAGAATAGTTAGGGAAAACACCCGTGCTCATCTCCATCCTTGAGCTCTTACGCATATCCCCCGCACATAAAGCTATTCTTGACAAAGTCTTGAGAGACACTGTCGTTCCTACTGATTTGAACGTGGACCAGTTTCAAGCCATGGTGGGATACCTTTCCCTTCCACACTCCCTTACTTTCACAGAAGCCGATGACGCATCCATAAGTCAGCCACATAATGCACCTTTACACATTGAAGCCTTCATACACAAACATAGAATCAAACGAGTCCTGATAGATGGAGGAGCAGGTCTAAACATTTGCACATTAAGCACTATCACACAATTGGGATATTCTGATAAAGCTGTGAATTCTACAAATCAAATCACCATTAAGGCATATGATGACGAAGAGCGTTCATCCAAAGGCATAGTCACCTTACCTCTCAGAGTTAGGCCGGTTACAAAGGATGTGGTTTGTCAAGTCCTAGATCTGGATCTCACATACAACATATTGCTAGGACGTCCTTGGATTTATGAAATGAGGGCAGTCCCGTCTACATATCACCAATGCATTAAGTTTCCTCACAATGGAGTTGAAATAAGAGTTAATGTTGACCCAAATCCATTCATATATTGCAACAATCTGCGACCTAGATCAGAAATAACAATTCCAGCTAATCGAGAAGTTGTTCCATCTTCAGCATATGTGGATCCAGAATCCTTGAAAGCTTTTACATCAAAACAAGCAGAGATCAAAGAAAAGTTCAAGTTTAAAGACATGGGATGTGGTGAGTATATCTTTCATGTTGATCAACTCCCACTATCTCCTAACACATTCAGTCAACATGAACAATCTACAAACAATTTGCAATATCAAGGAATTGGGTGTGAACCACCTAGTGTTGTGGCTACTAAGTCTGAATGCAAATCTCCTCTAGCGGTGCAAGCATCTCTTGATATCAACAGTCCTAAGAGTGGTTCCAACAAAGAATCTATGGAGAATATCGCCAGCCCTCTTGAGAACTCACATAGCCTTACCATTTCATCCACTCATTCCATTTCCACTCCACTTCCAGACTTGGATCAACAAGAATTACAAAAGCCCTTACTCATTGGGGATCAAAAATCAAGCTTTGAAAAGAAAAATATAAAAGTCAATAATAAAGAAAAGTCATTTAGTCCAGATCAAAATCAAAAGCTATTGGACTCTGCAAAAATCAAGGTCAAGGATAAAAATCCAATGAAAGAAAAAGAGCAAGAGTTGATCTCCCCTAATATCAAAATAACTGGGGGCAAAAGTTCTAAAATTTCAAGTCAAAAAGCATACTTGTTGATCTTAAGTCTCCATCATGTCATCTTACTTTCACTTCTTTTCACAATCATAAGCCTTCATCACTCATCCACTTGTTCCACACATCATTTCCCATCTGGCGATACATCATGGACCTTTAATGGAGCTTCCTTGAAGGACTTTGTTATCAGGGATGCCCAAACTTCTTCAGGTGACACGCATACAGGCCTATGTAGTCCACACGCTAGTAATTCTATCTCAGTTTCTTCATCAAGGAAGACAGTCACTCGAGATACACATCATTCAGTCAAGGAACGTTGCAGCTACAATCACAAAGTCAAGCCTCGCACATTTGAGGTAGGTGATTTGGTTCTCAGAGAAAATCCTAAAAATCAACAAGACAGAGAGAAGAAGGGCAAGTTTGAACCAAACTGGCTTGGTCCTTACATTATTATAGCAGCATATGGATCTGGTGCATATCAGCTCTCAACTACAGAAGGTGAACCTTTGGAGGATCCTATTAACCGCATGCACCTTCGCAGGTTTTACACATAGCTCTTCAGAGTATCCTAAATTCAAAAATACAAAAAAAAATTTAAAAAAAAAATTTAATATACAAAAAAATCAAAAATTTCAAAAATACAAAAAAACCAAAAATTTATAAAACAAAAAAATCGTTACTTGGTGAAAACCTGGCAAACAGGCTCCTTGTGACACAAAAAACATTGAAAAAATCAAAAAAAGTAAAGAGAAATAATTTCGTCCAACAATGAAAACCACTTCGGTGGCGCCCTGGGCAAGTACCATGGTGAAAATTGGGTCACCAGCGCCATGCGTAGAGACATTGCTCCTCCCTCCTTCAGGATTCACTTTCATCCTTTCACTTTGCACACACTCACAACCTATTCATTCATAATAAACTTACCCATTCCCATCATGGCTTGTTATTGATCTACCCAAGATTGGTTAGCCATTCATAATAAACATTCCTTTTCATCCCTTTCCATCCATAATAGGCAAAATCCTACGTCTAGTAATGGGTGTGGAACTGAGAACATCACATGTTTCGAGGAGTACAGTTTCTTCTAGCTTCCTTTAGGTTATCCATGCACAATCCGCAATAAAGCAACATTTGCATCACAGATCCGCAATAAAGTTTCATCTTCTCCACAATAAACTATCAGTTTCATGGATTCAGTTAGTTTTAGATGAGATACAACAGCAACAATGGGCTTCAACAAATCAAATCTTTCAACAGACTCAGACAACATTATGGTTCAGTGCTATCTATCCTTTCTGTGAAAGTAAACATTGTGACCACAATCAAATAAGACTTATACAAGTGACAAGAGACACTAAACTTGAGGACTACAGTGGATGTTGGTGTCGAGTCTTGGTTTTCTTTTGATTTCATCTTTTTTGGTGACATGTCTTTTAGCTTTTCCGGGATGTCTTTGACTAGAGATTCTATCTCCAGGATGTCTTTGACTAGAAAGGCGAGGATGGGGTATTGTCACCTATTTGTATTTGTTGTCTGTGGATTGTCTCTTAGTAATGCTATGACTTGTCCAAGGATATGAGGACACTGTGAGTTTTAGTGTGAACTGGGGCATTCCTTGTTTGTGACCGTCTTATCTCCATGCAAATAGGTACAATGACTTTCTGAGTCGAACATATGCCTCGATTGTCATAACCTATTTGCCATAATAAAGCTCAATGATGATAACACACAAGAAGCTCTTTCACTTTCATATCTTCTGTCTTCCATCCCCCTTTCTTGATTGACTTCCATCGTTCTTCTTGAGTCCGTGTAGCCTGCTATCACATGACTGAGTATAATGACACACCAAAAACATTTGCATTTCATGTAGTTGCACCTACATTACCACATATAAGCATTTCATACATACATATAGATATCACAACTGCATCACATCCTGCACACAACACCTGTTAGCACAATTTACATTTGCATTATCATATTCATCTGCATTACTTACATTCACATTTGCATCATGCATACACATATAAAACATAAACGAACAAAAAAAAAAAGTATTGCATTGCATCATATACATATTTGCATCCATATCATAAGCATCACATAAGAACTTCTCATCACATAGGTACACATACATATAGCTACCGCAAAGATGAATCATCTCATATATATATATAAAGTGTCATGATACAATGATGTCAAAATCATATGGCTACAAAAGCACCCACAGGTGTCATCATCATACAAAATGGTACAATACTGATACATAGGGAGCCCTCTAAGGCTATGATGAACTCTCTCCCTCAGAGCTGACTAGCCTTGATGGTGTCTACATCCTCCAGGGTGACTGTCATCTCACCCATCGGCAGATGAAACGTGCACGTCTCAGAGTGCCATCTCTCAGCCAGCGCAGTCAGCAAACCCATGTTTGCCTGAAACTCAAGCACATACAGCACATGTCTCAAACCCATCTCCTCGATGGCAGCTCTGTCCTCGAGCAACAACTCAAGTCGCAACCTCTGCGTCGATGGGAATCTCTCCCGTGACTCTAGCATCGACAAATACTTCTGCAGTCAAACAACTCAATCATGTCAGTTATAGTGGCATTCACTGTTTATCACAAAATGCTACTCGCTATCTAAATGCATATGGCTATCTACCCTAGTGACACTCACTGTTCATCACAAAGTGTTGCTATTTATCCTAGTGGTACTCACTATTCATCACAAAGTACTACGTGTGTGACACTCCCTGTTCATCACAAAGTGTTACTCACATTTGCACTCCCTATTCATCACAAAGTGCTGCTCATATTTCATTACTCCTTGTTCATCACAAAGTACTCTATCTTAGTACTCACTATTCATCACAAAGTGCCTTGATCTATCCTAGTCTTCCTAGAGGACCTGCTTGAGTGTATCCCCTCAGCAGCTTATCCAATCGACAGTATATGTTCATCACAAAACTGCCGATTTGACCTAGAAGATGCAAATTCATACTTTTCAAGCACAAATGCACTTACATGACATAAACGCGCTCAAAGACTGCATAGACGCGCCTGAAAAACACAGACGCGCCTTCTTGACACAGACGTGCCTGGACATTTTTTGACACTTTTTGGACCCTAGTCTAAGTGCATTTATTACCCTATTCGACATGCATTAATGACAAAATTAAATGCGTCAAAAGTACGAGGAGGTTTGGTGGTACTTACTGGCTCTCCTGCCTCTGCTGGCCTTTGGAATCGGCAAACGCGGTCGAATCTGTGAACCAAAGCCATCGTTGTTGACTACTGCTGCTCTATTTTCGCTCTGCACTCTACTCTCGTGGATGTGTAGATGACAATGAGGATGTATTTTCCCTTGTGGTCTATCTTATAGACTGCCCTAGCCCTCGTTTCACGAGTCAGTCTTCATTATCCCGTGACTCTGTCACTTTATCCGGTCAGCCCATTCTAGCCTCTCTTTCTTATCGAGAGATTGTCTGCAATCTTTTTAGACATTTTCATCCAATCTCTTGAGGGGGCATATCATTCCCATCTTGGGGCAACTCTATATCAGTTCATCTTATCTTCTTTGAAACAACGCGACAAGCGGCATTGTCTCAAAGAGGGGCAAAATGTAGACACCCAAAATTGTCATGTCTAATTAAATAAATATTTTATTTATTTAATTATCTAAGCTTAATTCTTCTATTAATTAAATAAATCCTTATTTATTTAATTAATTCATTTATCCTCTTCTAGCCTTATTTCTCATTTAAATAAATACATTTATTTATTTAAATTATCATTTTCCTAAATTAAATAAATATTCTTATTTATTTAATTATCCCACTTCTTCTATTAATTAAATAAATCTTTATTTATTTAATTAATTCATTAACCTTTTCTACCTATGACACATGTCATTCATCTCTTAATTCATACACTACCTACCCCTTTCATTATTTTATTATTTCTTTTACCTACCCTCTAATCATAGCCGACCTCCTTTTACACCTCTCAATCTTATCCCTCCATTTCATATAGTGTCTTCTATATAAGGAGATGCTTCCTTCATTATCAAACCCTAATCATTCTATGTATTCTAATCATCTTTTATGCACTTGACTACACTACGATCCTACTTGCAACCACATTTCGTTCTTTGTTGAGCTCTTGTGCACATAAAATCTGAGAGCAAATATATCAAGCAAGATCAATGGAGATAGGAAGAATGGAGGTCAAAACCCTATTGGACATGTGATGGTATAATCTTTGTGATTTCATGTGATTTGCATTGTCTTATGTAATCTTCATATGTTATGGTGGATCTTTGTTGATTGTTAGGCTAGGGTTTTGTGGTTGAATTCATTTAGCCTTTCAATATTGTTATTATTGTTATCCATTTTCACCATATACAGAGACAAAAGATTTAACCTTTTTTAGTAAGACAGATTTTTCTAGCTTTTTGAATAAGAGGAATTTCTCTCCCTTTTTTAATAAGACAAGTTTTGTCTTGATACATATCGCTCCTTCTGCATTATCTTTTTATTAATGTTATCATTGATGTTGATAATCAATTGTTCTTTACTTTGTTTCTCACAATACACATTATTGCATTTTATGAGATCAAACTATTGTTGTTTGCTTTGACTGTTGCTTTTGCTTCATATTATTTTGATCACTTTATTGTTAATCATGTCATCTAATGTAACTGTTGCTACTTTAATTGATCTGTTGGCATTACTATCTTGTTCAATATAATGACATCAATGCCAGTATCTTAACATTCTTCTCCTTCCACAATTCCCATAACAAGATAGCAGGGTTGGTAATCCAAATGTTGTTGACTTTTTGATACTAGGCCATGATTGGATCAAGCTTAGGATGTCATTGGAGAGAGCAATTGACAACCCCAACTTGGCGCAAAGCCACCTCCAACACTCTTGAGCAAAGGGGCATCCCAATAGGAGATGGTCCATTATTTCTTCAGGTGCTTTACATAACACACACCTTGAGGGGCCATGGAAACCCATTTTATTAAACTTTGTAGTTGTGAGTATTTTCTTTTGAAGGGTTTCCCAAGCAATGGCGCCTACTTTTGGCAAGCAAAATTTGTTCCAACATAAATGGATTTCAATTTTTGTCTCTGCATGCTCCAAATCTCTGAACAAGAGATACTAGCCATCTTTAACATTGCACTGCCCAATTTTTTATCCACTCCAAATCAAAACATCCACTCCTTTCCCAAATTCAAGAACTTTAGAGTTTAGAATTGTTGAGTTATTCAATGTCCTAGGTGGAAGGTTCAAAGATGAGAAGTCTTTCCATTTCCATCCTAGTGTTTTGTCCCCAATTTCAAAGTTGACATAATCCCTCACATGGTCTCCCAAAGATTTTTTAAGTGGCATTTGAACCTAAGCTATGTCCACAAAACTATCCAAGGTTGGATAACCAGCCTATGAATCCTCCCAAAAAAGAGCCTTGCTACCATCGAGAATGTCCCAAGAGAGGTAGTCACATATTATTGTCTTGCAACTCTATATGAAGTTCCAAATCCTTAAACCTCTTGGAAGGTTGGAGATGGTGAGAATGTCAAAGGCATTATTTTTCCCATCTAGATATTTGTTGTGTAGAATTCTTGTCGACTTAATATGAGGTTCCTTATGCATTCACCATACCAATTTGGCCCCTAAAGCTTTGTTTTGAGTGATCGAATTTCTAATTCGTAGGCCTCCATATTCTTTTGATTTGCATATTTTGTCCCAAGAAATCAAAGAAATTTAGCTTTTCTCCTTTATTCCTTGCTAGAAGAATTTTATCGTTTGTTGTCTCTGAACTTGACAAACACCAACATGAAGGGCCATACATGAGAGGACCTTCACCATTGTTATCCTCCCCACCCATGAGATCCACCTACCTTTCCATGATGCTAATTTGGCTCCCATATTGAGGTTTATTGGATCCCATAGCTTCTTGGTTCTTAGACCTTTTACCAATGGTAGGCCTAAATATGTGCAAGGGATTTGTCCCTTCTTGAAATTAAGAATTAAAAGAATTTCCTATTCTTTACGAACAGAGGTATGGAAGAAGAAAACAAAGGATTTAGATGGCAAGGATTGTGCTCGTGACTTAAACACCCTTGATGTTTCTTGAACCCGTATCATTTATGAAAAATTCCTACCCAAATCCTCGGCCATTATGATGAACAAGAAGAAAGAAAGGGATTTGCCCCGATGAAGGCCGCATGAGGCCTTAAAAAATCCTTTTGAGGATCCATTTACTAGGACTGAGGACCTCAACATTGAGATGCAGCTGAAGACCCAATTTAGCCATCTCTTATTGAAACCAAAGGCATCCATTACCTTGATAAGAAACCATCAATCCACCATATCATTTACTTTATATACCTAGTTTAATCACTATGCTTGGTCTATTGATGTTTTGAATAGAGTGAAGATCCTCCTAGGATAGATCTAACTAGAATGAAACTAATTTGCTCATCTGAGATTATATCAAGTAGGATGGATTTTAGTCTATGGGTCATTGCCTTGGTGATGATTTTGTAGATTGTATTACAAAGGGAGATTGGTCGATAGTCATCTAGAGTATTTGCAACCTCCTTTTCTAGAATAAGGGCAATGCAAGTATTATTAACTTCTCCAAGGAGGGTTCCCAAGTTACTTGATGCATCAATGGCCTCCATGAGCTCATTCTCTGCTATTCCTTAGAATTTTCAAAAGAAATTTGCAAGGAAGCCATCTGGACTAGGAGATTTGTCCGAATACATTTGGAAGAGGGCTATCTTGATTTCTTCTGCTGAAGATTTTACATTCAACATCTTATTCTAAGATTCTATGACAAGGGATGGGATGTTATGTAGCATAGCTTGTTATGTATCATATCTTGTTATGTAGCATAGCTTGTTATGCCACAAGATTTGTTCCCTCCATATTATTGAGCAAGTTGCAACAAAAGCTAATAACTTGTCTTGCAATGATTTATGGGTCCTCAACCATAGTGGCATTTTTTAGTTGAAGGTTTAAAATTCTATTAATGCACCTCCTCTATTTGGTGTTATTAAGAAAGAATTTGGTATTTTTATCTCCTACTTTAATCCAAGTTTCCCTAGATTTTTGTCTCCATAAAAATTTCCTTCTTTGCTAAGATGTCTTTGCAGGCCAACATTAGATCCTTTCATTTTAAGTAGATCAACTAATCCATAGCATATCTAATTGCCTCCTCTCCTAATACTTGGAGGCCTTCTTCCATTAGTTTATTAGTCTCAAAGATGTTTTTGAAATGAGACAAATTCCAATCCTTAATTTTTTGTTTCAATAGTTTTAGTTTGGTGATGAAACAAAACATTTTAGAACCAATCAGGTGGTCCTTATTCCATCAGACTTCTACTAGTATAATTTTTTTAGGTCTTTCAACCACATAGTTTTGAATTTGAATGGTATCCAACCAAAATTCTTCCCTTCATAGTATCTAGCTAAATTGGGTAGTGGTTAGATTTATAACCAAGGAGGATTGACCCCTACAAATTGAAAGGGAAGGCCCCCAAATCTCTAACAAATAGAAATTTGTCTAGCTTTTCTACTATCTGACTAAAGCCCAACCTTCTATTTGTCCAAGTGAAAGTCCCATTTGAAAGGCCAATGCTCATTAAATGATTCCTCTCTACCTAATTTTTAGAAGCCCTTTGATACTAATTTTCACCATGTATACCAGCTTTCTTATTATTGTCCAATAAAATTGCAGTGATGTCTCTTGTGATAATGAAGTAGAGATTGAGAAGAATCCCAAGAAAGGCATCCAATTAAGCCCACAACTCTCTCTTCTTGATATGTGAGTTAGGCCCATACACATTTACCAAAACAAATTGTAGATTTGTGAAACACTCCTAAATTTGCAACCCAATAATTAGGCCCTTCACGAATAGTGATTAAGGCCACCAAAAAGTGAAAATATCACTAGAGGCACCATTGCCTTGGACATCTAAGACCTGTCATGTTTTCACTTTTCTCCTAAATATATCTAAGTCAGCATTGATCAGCTTGGTTTCTTGGATGTGGAAGATATTTACTTTGGACAACTCCATACTATGCAAGACCAGTTACCACTACTTGTTAATCCCCTAACATTCCAAGATAATAGCCTCATTTCACCTTAGGACATAGTGGTTTTGGCTTGGCCTCAGTAACCCCATCTATGGCCCTCATCTCTTGGAGTGATTTTTTGCATTTGGTTTTCCATTTTTCATAGTCGGGTTTGGTTTTCTTGAATGATTTCTGACTGATAGCCATCTTCTCAACACCCTTTGTTACTTCTCTGTTGGCTTCTAAATATGCATTATCCCCAAATAATGTCATATTCTCTTCTTCCAACAATTCCCCTTCTTCCAATGCCATCAACTCTCCTTTTGGAAAGCTTCCAATTTGGACTCAAAGTGTTGTTCCCATTCTCCTTACCACTCTCTAGGATGTTAAGAGGGTCCAACAATTCACATGTTATTTTCATTAACTGATAATTGATGTCTTGGGGGTAAGAGAGGGTTTATGCTAGCCTTTCCTCATTCCCTATTGCATGTTTCTCACTAGTAAGTAGGATTGGGGTAGTAGTTAGGTTTTCCAATGGGATATTCTTCAAGGGAGTTTTATACCCGAATTCTACCATCATCGTGTTTGTGGGTGTCACCAATCCTTCTACTATGGGGGGAGAGTTTACACTTCTTGGAGATTTCCACATCTTCTACCATGGGTCCTTTACCTTTCTCCCTATTTTGAAGCCCTGTAGATATCTCTATCTCCTTATGGGTTTCTGACACTTGTTTAGGGCTTAAAGGAGCTATGGGAAAAAAATTGTTTGTCCTTACTGTCGCAAGCTCTTTTGATACTCTAGAAGAGCATCCAACCTCAAAGCTTTTCCCAAGCAAACATTGGTCTCCAATCTCACACCTTTGAATTTTTATTTTTTGAAACAATCTCCCATTTTTTATGATAATATCTAACTCATCCAAAATCCCAACATCCATATCAATTTCTACTAGTAGTTTTGTCATTGATCCCAATTTTTTGTTAAGGAAACCTTCTTTCATATCTAGGAAAGAGCCCAAAACATCTCCAAATTTTGTTAGGGCTTCTATGTTCCAATATGTAGAGGGGATTTATGTCAAGCTAACCCACACAAGGAAATTCCTAAGACTATGTTTTGATGGATTGAAATTGGGAACCCGATCCGTGTGGTAAAAACTAAAACCCTCAAAAAAGATGGGCCATCCTTGTAAAACTTGCTTTAAATTTGAATCTATGCATTCAACCAAGAATAAATCATTCATTAGGGGTCTAATGCTAACCCTTCCTTCAAATTTGTTGATCCACCATTTCATGATTGGACTGCTAGGGCATCCTTCTTCGGACCATATGACAAAAAAGGGCATGACCCTTCAGTTGCTCCACCACCACCACTAAGGTTTTTGTTGAAATGAAAAAAGTCTTGTTGTTTAAAGGCTTTGAGGGTTTTCCCTTCTCCTCATTAGTTTTATTAAGCTTATTCTTGTACCGAAACCCCCTCATCCCTGCTCATGTTTGCCTTCACATTTTCCTACCTCTGGTGTTGGCCGAATGTCTTAGTTTTAGAATTTTTTCCCACTCTCTTGATGCCCAAAGGAATTGCATTTTCTCTAGTGACAAAAATAGGAGTGTCTAAGGAGATACTCCCCCACTAGATCAATCCCAAAGACACTGAGAGGGGGGAGGGAGGGGGGGAGGGGGTGAATCAATGTCTAACCGGTTAACAACAGATTTAAACTTGTTTGCAACTTTATAACCTAAATTAATATATCGGTAAACAAGTAATAATGCAGTAAAGATAAATAAGAGAAACAACATCAATGCACACCATAACACAAGATATTTTGGTGAGGAAACCCTGTAGGGGAAAAACCTCGGTGGGATTTGTGACCCACAATATTTACACTAGCCAATATGAATAAATATTACTAATACAATAGGGGCTTGCACATGCAAGAAGGCCAACAGCCTAGAGCTCACTGTTGTACAACAAAACTGGAGTCTCACTGACTACAAAATTGGATGATTAAATCCAATGACAATGTACTGCTCAAAATAGCATCTGCAATGCTTGATTCAGTACCGGTTTAAGCTCTGTCAAATACCTCTGCCATAAACCTTGCTTCACTCTGCTCTTCTTTTATTCGCTCATAAAATATTTACATCAAAATGCATATACAAATATTCGCTCTCATATTCATTACCTAATTACATAATCTTCTCCTACAAAATGACCTATAAGATCTCATACATATATGAGTCTTTACAATACATCATGTCGGCTACAAGTAATTAATTACATTACAATATAATCTGCATAAACAAAAATTTATCTTATGTCAGCCTGGGTGCTAGTATGATTCATTGTCGGTGTAAATTGGATGCCGGTGTGAATGAACTTTGTGTAGCTACCAGTGTTGGTATGTGAAGTTTGTTGCATGTATAATCAATAGAATCATGTAGAGCCCTGTTACAAGTTGGTTGCCATCAATGACAACATCAACCATTCTCATATGAGTGTGTAATGCCAACATTATTCTACTTATTTATTTATTTTTTTCTCAATAAAAGGCCTAAGCCTTATTTTATTAATAAATAGAATTACAATCTCCGCTCAGTGCAGGCGTCGGTAGGAAAGAGCGGAGAAGAGAAAACCTTCGGCCTTGCTCGAGACCATAGGTCCAGTCAATATCTAATATCATTTATTGAGTCACATATAATCTTTTACAAATTATTCATTCTAGATATTCAAAAAACCCTTCATGGGTAGTATCTATAATTTCCAATGAGTTAACTTGCTTCTACCAAACTTCATTGTTCACTGTTGCCGCTTTTGCCATAAATTTTTTTCCTTTTGCTTTTCTTACAAAACATATTCTCGAGACAATCCTTCTGCAAACCACTTTATTAAGTGTTAGTACAAAAAATAAGAAGAAGAACTAGTATTATCTCTGCATACTTTCCCCAGTTTTATTCTACTTATTAATTTATTATAACTATTTGTAAATTGCGCTATATCTTTGTAATTTTATGAATGTATTTTTCTAATAGTTTTGTATTTCATTTTACTTATTTTAATATATAAAAATGAATTTGTGCATCTTAAAAAGTTAGTGATCTAGAGGTAATTGCATTTTATATTAAAAATATATAAAATAAAATAATTCTACATATCTTAAATTTATTTTTCTAAAATATAATCTCAAATGACTTTATATTAACTAAAAATTCAATATAACTTTTTTAAACAGAGATGCTTATCTAAAATATATATACTAATTTAATTTTAAAATATTAATTAATTTTTTATTTTAATTAATTATATATTTTAAATTAACTTTGTGTAAACAATTAATTGATAATCATTTAATTATTTTTTATTATTTAATCTACATAACTCCCTTAATAAATCAAATGTCAACAAGAATTGAACCCACGCGCCATTAATTTATTTTAAACGAACACAAATAAATAAGCAAAAAAACCAATCAAAATGGAAGGTGAGAAAATTGAAGAATGTGGATATCACACATCACTAGTTTTAGTCTTATTATAGATTTATTTTCTTTTTTTGCTTCATGAGAAAATATTTTGTCCAATGACAATGAAGATAAAATGTCTATTTTCTTTTTATCATTAAAAAATGATTTACTTGTTTCATTAGAATTTTACTAACTTTGAAAGAGAATTTAAAATAAAATCTAGATTTATTTTTTCCATATTCTAGACTTTGATTGGTTGCATCAAATAAATTTAATCACTTGTTAAGTACTGCACCTTGCCCTATAATTTTATGGCAGGAATTAAAAATATTATTATTAATGTTAGTATCAAATTATATATAGTGTGTTTTGGACGAATAAATCATGTAGAAGTCTTACAAATACATGAGAAGACACTCCTCAACTTCTCCTCCACAAAGGATGTCACAACATGGGAGAGGAGCGGCAAGGGGAGCGGCAAGCGGGAAATTCAAATTTCAAACATGGGGATGGCGGTCTCTTTGCGGTTGGAGTTGGTAATCAGATAGGGCCCTAGGAGTCTCAGGGCAATGAGCGGGACAAGGCGACAGTCAAATTGGTGGAAGACAAAGATTCTAAAAATGGGGACCCACATGATAGAGGTAAAGAAAAGAAATGGTCTACTCTTTTTGGAGTCAGACCTTTGGTGAAATCTAGTCTTCCAGAAGTTAAAAATATCTCTGATCCGACAAAAGGGGTTTTTGCCATATCTGTTCCGGATAAGCTGGTCGATTTCACAGTGTCTGGCTTAGCAATGACTCTGGTGGGACGGTTTGTTGGGTTTAGACCTAACATTGATGTAGTAAGGAACTTTATAAGGAAGAAATGGGTTATCAAAGGTCAAGTGGATGTGGCGGCTTTGCCCAGGGGTTTTTTTTCCTTTGCCTTTAATAATGCAGAAGATATGAATAAAGCACTATGTGAAGGATCGTGGATGTTCGACAAGTCAACCTTGGCTTTAAATAAATGGGCTCCTAACCTCCCCCTGGATGAATCCTTCTTTGTGTTGGCACCTGTGTGGACACGTCTCCCCGACCTTCCTCTGGAATTCTGGAATGAGGAGATCTTTAAAGGGATAGCAGGATCATTTGGTGAACTCCTTTCGATCAACCCAATGATAGCAGCTAAATCAAGATTGGTTTTTGCTCATATTTGTGTTAATGTAAATTAAATGATGGATATGCCTCAATCTATTGAGATACTATCCAAACTGGGGAAATGGACCCAAGAGATTGAATATGAATCTCTCTCGTTTGTTTGTTTTCATTGTAAAAAGTCGGGTCATTGGATGAAATATTGTCCACTCAAGAAGGGTAAGAGTGGTAAAACTGATAGTAACCTGAAGCAGAAATGGCAAACGAAAGGGAAGAATGATGTTCCACCCTCAAAGGTTATCCCTGAGAAAGAAGTGATCGAGATGGAAAACAAGGAAAAGAAGAATGTGAATATTAACAATAATAAATCAGTTTGTGTTTGTTCAAACAGTTAAAAAGAAAGTAACAAGGAGGAAGAGTATGGGATAGAAGAAAAATTTCAAAAATTTGAATCAGAGGATTTGATGGTTGGTCCTGTCATCCAGGGGTAGAGTTGATGAGTTTTCCTATGATAATGCTTCTGCATCATCTAATAATAAGGAAAATGAGGAAGACTTTAATGAAGCAGAGGACTATAATATTTTGGAGACTGAGCCTTTGTTGTTATTAACCAATGGAAGTCCTCAGTAGACTAGAAATATGATCCTGAACTCCCAATGTAAAACGCCACCTAAAAGTCTGGATACGGTGGTTCTTGAAGGAAATCTTAGGATTTTTAGTATTAAAGAAGGCAAGTCAAATAATGGAGGAACCAATGGAGGTATTTCAACCAGAAGCAAGAATAAGAAAATGGCAGATGTTGGAAGTCATAGCAAAAATAAGGGGAGACCCTCTTTAAAGAATCAAAGGGAACATGAAAGCTGGAAGAACCGTGCGGATGGGACATAGAGCTCCATTGAGTCAGCCTTATCCCCGATTAAAGTATGAAGATAATCTCATGGAATATTAGAGGGATGAATGCCCCCCATAAGCAGGATGTGTTGCGTAATATTGTAAGAGATCATAAACCGGATGTAGTCCTTATTGAGGAAACAAAGATGTGTAAGAATAAAGTGGAAAGTATTAGAATATTCAAGAGTAATGGGGTTATTGGAACAAGTTCGGAGGGTGCTTCTAGAGGTACAACTATCTTTTGGAATTAGAATACTATTTTAGGAAAGGAAATAGCTTCAGGTGTTAACAGGACTTATGTCTTGCTTGAGCACATTAAGGATAACTTTGTTTGGGTTATCACTAATATCTATGTGCCTAACTCCAAAGCTGGTAGAATTAAATTTTGGAGGAGCCTGGCTGAAGATAGATTAAGGTTTACTGATAAAAGTTGGATGATTATGGGAGATTTCAATACCCCTTTAAAAGAGGGTGAAAAGAGGGGAGGCCTTCCTTTGCAGTTGGAGGGAAGACAAGATCTAATGGATTTTAGTAATGATCAAGCTTTGATGGATGTGGATCTCCAAGGGATTAATTACACTTGGACCAATAGAAGAATTGGTTCTGATCTTATTCAAGTCAAGCTGGATAGATCCCTGATTTCTCCCGATTGGATTTCTAAGTACAATTGTTCTTTTGGCATCTATCATTAAGATTGGGTCGGATCATTACCCTATTTCTTTCACTGCCAATTCTATTTCTGCAAAGCGTAATTTTCCTTTTAGATTTGAGAAAGCCTGGCTATCTCACCCTTCTTTGGAAGCCTGTGTAGCTGAATGGTGGAATTCGGAGGTTGAGGGAACTACTTTATTTAGAGTGGCCAAAAAGCTAAATATCATCAAAGCCAAAGTTAAAATCTGGAACAAAGAGACCTTTGGAGATCTCTTTAATATTAAAGCTCAAATTAAGATTGATATCAAAGAAGTTCAAGATAAAATTCAAGAGGAAGGGCATTCTGAGGAATTGAGGAATGTTGAAAATGGGTTGTTGTCTAAATACCATGAAATCATTTCTAATGAAGAAACTTTTTGGAGACAAAGATCAAGAGCTTTGTATTTGAAGGAAGGTGATTAAAACACCCGGTTTTTTCATGACAACTCTAAAGCATAGGGTGGCCAATAGGATTTCCAGGTTGTCCAACCAAAGAGGGATTTTGTTGAATAAAAAGGAAATAAGAAAGGAAGCTAAGGATTTCTTTAGCAATCTTCTGGGAGGTGAGGACGTCCTGGATTTTGGAAATCAAGATCTACTTGCACAAGCTATCACTCCTATCTTAAATGAGGATGATAACAAAAATATTTCTCGGATCCCTTCGAATCAGGAAATTAAGAAGGCTGTGTTTTTCTTTCTTGGAGATAAGTCTCCTGGCCCAGATGGATTCCTCATGTTCTTCTTCCAAAAATTTTGGCATATTGTGGAGATGGATATTTTTAATGGAGTTAAAGAATTCTTTTGCTCAAGGAGACTTCTAAAAGAACTCAATGCTACCTTTATTGTTCTTATTCCTAAGATACCTGGAGCTGATTCTCTCAATAAGTTTCGACCTATCAATCTTTATAATTCAGTTTATAAGATCATTTCTAAGGTTCTTACTTCTAGAATGTTGAATATTCTCCCCCACATTATCTCGGCTTAGCAGAACAGTTTTGTTCCTGGTAGGAAGATTTTGGATTCTATCATTTATGTTCATGAGAATATTCACTCTTTAAATGCTGCCAAAAAACAATTCTTTTTTCTGAAGTTGGACATGTCTAAGGCATATGACAGAGTGAATTGGCAATTCCTTTTCAAAATTATGAAAGCTTTTGGGTTTGGTGAAAGGGTGATTCAACTTTGTTCTCAGCTGACTAGAACTTCTACTTATGTTGTTATTATTAATGGATCCATTCTAGTTTCTTCAAAAGTTCTAGAGGCCTAAGATAGGGGGATCATATCTCTCATATCTTGTTTACTATTCTGGCTAAAAGTCTGGGCAGATTTATTATGAGAAATGTGGAAGATGGAAAACTTAAAGGACTAAAACCTTCCTCATCCAACGTAACTTGTACTCATGAACTGTTTGTTGATAATTCGATTACAATGGGAGAAGCTACCATAAGGGAGGCGAGAAACATGAAGAGTGTTATGGATACCTATGAAGCTGCTTCTGGTCAAAAAATTAATTGGGATAAGGTCTCTCTGTTCTTTATCAATACCCCCGTGGATAGACAAAGTAGGATCGAAAGAATCCTTGGATGTAAAATTGTTGAGTTTCCTTCCACTTTGTTTGGGTCTCCCTCTGTACTTAAAGCCTTCGGAGAATTTTTGGATGAAGTTGGTTGATAGATTTAATTCCAAACTGGCTGGATGGAAAGGAGCCCTCCTTAGCCAAGCGAGTAAGGTGACGTTACTTAAATCTACCCTTCAAAACTTGCCTATCTATGCCCTTAGCCTGTTCAAAATCCTTGGAAAGTTTGCGGAGGCTATTGAAAGAATTCAAAAAAAATTCTTATGGTTGGGTGTGGAAGATAAAAATAGAATCCCCCTTATTGTGTGGAATAAGATTTGTAATCCTAAGCCTTTTGGGGGTTTGGGGTTAAGGAACATTTCAACTATGAATAATGCCTTGTTAGCTAAACAAATTTGGAGAATGAAAGGGGAGGAAAGGGAATGGAATCTGATTTGGAAAAAGAAATACCTTTATATGCAACCAGCTAAGGAAGAATTTATGGAAATTTCTTTTTGTGTGGAAGGCTCTGCAATTTGGAATGCAGTTCAAATGACTAAAGATTGGGCCACAGCTGGAAGAAAGTGGAAATTGGGGAATGGGAGAACTATTAGATTCTGGGAGGACAAATGGCTATTGGAAAAACCGCTGGAGGAAATCTCCATCCTTGAGGAATGGAAAGAGTGGTTCAAAAGCAGGTATGGAGTCTTTGTTAGAGGCTACTAGAGAAATGGGAAGTGGATTGAGTTCAACCAGCTTTGTCCGGAATTAAAATTTGTAGAGATCTCGCTTTCCTCTAAAATTTTCATGGACAATTGCGAGGATTGTTTGATTTGGATGGAAATTTCTGATGGGAAATATTCTGTGTCTTCAACAGTGTCAATCCACAACAAAAAGTCGGAAGTGATCCCTTTTGTGGGCTAAAGTGTGGATAAAGAAGTTGATGCCTAAAATTAATATCTTTTTTGGGATTTTTGTCCAAAATAAGGTGTTAACTCTTGATAATCTCCATAAGTGTGGATTTGTTTTTCCTAACAGGTGTTCTCTTTGCTGCAAGGAGGAGGAGTATGCTTGTCATATTCTTTACAAGTGTATTTTCAGTCAGGAAATTTGGAACATTATTTTTAGAAGATGGAAATTGAGCTGGGATTTTTTGAATTCCCTGGAAGAGTTTTGGCAGCAATGGTACTGCCCTAGTTCCAACTCTACGAATGTTGAGCTCTGGAAACTTACCCTCCCTAATGTCATATGGAGCATCTAGAAGGAGCGAAACAATAGGATTTTTAGGGATAAAAGTGTGAACCCTGAAGTGGTGGTGGATAAAATTTATAGAGGGATCTTTGAATGTCTTTATGGAACTGATAATAGTACAGCTGCTAAAGATGACTTTAATGAAAGTTGGAACCTATCCAATAACAAATATAAAAAGGATAAGGGTAGGGATGGTATTTTTTGGTGTTTTCCTCCCTAGGGATGGATTAAGGCCAACTTTGATGGGGCTTCTAAGGGGAACCCGGGGAAAGTTGGATATGAGGGCATAGTCAGGAATTCTGCTGGTAGTTGCCTTGAGGCAATTGTTGGCCCTTTGGGTAATCAAACAAGTCATTATGTTGAAGCTTCCGCAACTTTGAATGCTATAATTATAGAAAAACATCTCAATCATGATAATCTATGGCTAGAAGGAGATTCGCTTAACATAATTAAATGTCTTAAGGGAGAAATTGAGCCATCATGGACTATTGAAAATATGATTTTTAAAGCTAGAGAAATAATTTCAAGCTTTAAAAAAATTATCATTAGTCATGCTTTTAGGGAAAAAAATTTGTAGCAGATGGGTTAGCGAATCTTGTTGTGATTTTCGAAGTTCAAAATATTTGGAAAAGGGAAGTGAATATTGATTTTAATATTAAAGAACTAATCAGAAAGGACAGATTTACAGGGAAAGATGGATGGTATGGCAATCATGAAGGAATTAATGAGTAATCTTCAAAGTTTTAGAAAGGTAATGATGACACGTCAGAAGTACAAAGTCTTAATCAACAATATTAACCTCCTGCACGCTTTGTGGGTTCGCATTTTCAAAAAGTCAAGTGTCATTTGGAAGAAAGCTCTGAAGTTGCAGAAGCAGAGAAATAGTAAATTGAATTCAAAAATGGGGGGGGGGGGATCTAAGGAGAGAGGAACCTGATAATACTTCCAAATGGAAGGAGATGCCTAAGGTGTGGACAAGGCTGGAGAAAGGATTCTTGACGTCCTTCATGGAAAAATTGATCGACTATGATAAGGGCAGAGTTAATCTAGCAGTCACTAAAGTTACAAAAAACTGGTCAAACGACTCCTTCAAAATTCATGGGGTTAGGTTTAAGCTGGATGCGAAACTCATTACGACGGTAATAGGTATGCCTCATTCTAGACTTAACTTCTTTAGAGACTTGAAAGTGTCGAATAATGTTGTTAAGTTTTTCCCGCATAAAGAGAAGGAGAGGGGGAAAGTAGGTAAAGCCACAGGGGGATATTATGATGCTTCTAATATCAAGAAAATCTAGGGCTGGGTGTTTAATGCAATCATGGAATACATTATTGTGGAGGGTCATTTTTGCAGGGTCCACACATACTATTTTGTGCTTTTAAATCATTTCAAACATGAGAAGAGGATTTATTTGCCCTATTACCTTTTTAGGTCTTTGTTGTGATCTTTGAATAAGCATAGTAAGAATCCGACTTCGCCTGTGCTTCGTTGCGGCCTCATTTTGCTCATTTATGAGCATTGCAAGATTTTGGCAATCTAGGAAAATAAGAGATTGTCGGTTTCGCCGAGGAAAGGTAAGAGGAAGATGGAGGAAGGTGGGCCTAGCAAGGAGGAGTTATCACAGACCAAAAAGAGTAAAAAAGCTAACGTGGAGAAAATTCAAGAGGATATGGGAAAACAAAAGGAAACGGAGGTGGATTATGAGGATTTGGCAAAAGAGGGAAGTGAGATGGAGACTGATGAGTCTGATGGAGAGGAGAGTTGGAAGGAAGAGGGAATGGGGGAAGAGGAAGGGGGAGCTGAGGATGTTTCTGATCAAAATAGCCCAACCCATAGTGTGAGCACAACGAAAGTTAATAGCCAGCCTATGGAGGTGCAAGACAAGCTCAATAATGAGGAAAGGTATTTGGAAACTGAGAAAGAGAAGGAAAAGGAGAATTCGAGCAGGGAGCAGGATAAATCTGGAGAGGGAATTATTCTGGATAAACTCAAAAATCAGTCTGAGGCTCGTATGGGATTTGACAGGTGGATATATGAGAGAATTAAGTATCTGGAAAAAATTGATAAGCAACAGGAGGAGAAGGGAAAGAATGTGGAAAATAACCAGGAACAGTGGCAAAAGGGTATGGAGGAAAAAGTGGAGAAGATGGAAGCTCAGATTAGCAATCTGGAGGAAGGAAAAAATGCAATGAAAAACCTTTTGGGTATGATTCTGGATATCCTTTCCTCTGTGACTAAGAATTTAGAGGAAATTGCCAAGTTTATTGAAGGTTCCAGCACTTCCAAACCTGTTGTGGATCTCGACATCGATGAGGATGCTACTGAGGCAGGAACTATGGAAAGTGCTCCTAGTGGTGCGGCAAAAAGAACCAGGGCGAGCATGAAAAAAATAGCTTTGACCTCTTCTAAGGATATCCCTAAGCTAAGGGATAATATTAAAGACTTGCAAGGGATTAGCAGAAATTTGGCTAATGCCCTTAAAAACATTAAGTAATCTGTCTTTTGCTTTCTTTATGTTTTAGCTGGATGTTGTTGGTTTTGCTGGTTTTGTTGGGCTTTTTTGTTGGATATTGCCCAAAACTTTGCTGGTATTTTGTAGTATGTTTTTTCGTGCTTCTTAATGCTTTTATCTATTAAGTATATTTTGTAATAGGATTTCGAGATCCCTTCAAAACCTGTTTTTCTCGTAATAAAAAACTTCTCCTCCACAAAAAAGAAATATTTTTTAAAATAATTTTTGCATGCTTCAATGTTTTAGCAGTGATTATTTTTAAATGAATTTTTCATATTTTATTGTTTTTTAGTTAAAAAAAAAATTATATGAAAGATGTCAATGTTTTATAAGTTAGCATGTACTTGTAAATCTCCTATTTGATAAATTTTTAGAATGTACATATACATATTTTATTCTTTTTGGTATGGTTCTTTTAAGAGTGGTTATTTTTTATATGAAATTTTCATACTTCATTGTATATGTTTGTGAAATTTTTGACTAAATTTCTTTTTGTTTGAATTATATTAATTTATATGTAAAAATTAGGTTGGAAAGCTATTGATTTATTTTATTTTTGATATATGATAACTTCTTTCTCACTCTTTCTAAATATATCCCAACAATACTAAGAATGGGTAACATCTTTTGCCCATTTTTCTAGCATAACTAATACACACTTTTGTTAAATTATCACAAATTCTTAGATTAACCAAAAATATATACATTCTAACTAAATAGGAGGGTGACCATTATTGATTTTTTTAATTAGAAAAGAGAATAATATTTTCTTATATTTATATATTGTAGACACCTAAAACTTGCACAACTAATAAATTATTCATTTAATCATCATTTATTCGTCTATTAATTAGACTAAGGTATAATTAATATCCCTATTCTTCCAATCAGCCTATTAATCAAATTAAAGATTTGATTAAAATCCTTTTCTTCTAGCCTAACCTATTAATTAAGCTAAGGTTTCATTAAATCCTCTCTAGCCATTTAATTGAATAAATCTTATTTATTTAATGAAAAAACCCTTTTCCCTTTTAATTGAATTTATATTTGATTAAAATCTCTTTGCATTTAAATAAATCATTATTTATTTGTGAATAGTCCTCCCCACTTGCAAAATCCTACAAATGCAAGTTGCATCCCTTTTGGCTAAATTAAATCTTTTATTTTATCTAAAAAAACTATTTTTCTCCACTTGCATTCTCCTACATTTCCCATTAGCATGCTAATATTCTTCTAGAACCTTTCTAACCCCTCATTAATTAGCCTAATTCTTCTAATTATGTCACATCCCTAAATTTGGGGGAGTCACTTCTCCAAATTTGGAAGAAAGTCTTCTAAATGTGTTGAAGACTCTACCTTCTTCAACAAGTTAACTTGTTCAGTATTCCAAACTTGTAAGGTTATCTAACTTTCAACAAGTTAACCTCCAAATTCTTCAAAGAGCATGCAATTCCTCTTACAAGACATCATCCTAGCCCATGGTGGTTGTCCCTTTGGCCATCCCTCAACTTTGCACAAGAGTATTGCATTTACGAGGGGTTACAACTCATATCCGAGCAGTGGGTGCCCAAAGAAACTCTAGGCCTCGATAAACCCCTTTTTTGTGCAATTGACCGAATAGTTTACCTCGCATCAATGAATGACCCGACAGATCATCTAGTGGCATGGTTGAAGAACCGGGCTAACCTACCAGTTTACTCAATTGCCCGAGTGGATGAACTACCAGCAGTTGACTCAGTTGCTTTAGTAGATTTAGCAGTCACCAGCATGCCTCTACCTATGACCTGTGAATAAACCATCCCCGCCTTACCTCTTGGAAAATAGCATGCTCCCTTGAATAATGGCATTATCCAATATGTCATCTCTTGAGGTTACCCCTAATGCTTGCTTAGCATCTAATGCTTGCTTAGCACCTTATGCTTGCTTAGCATCCTCTCAATCCATCTCAAGGTGACAATTGTCAACTTGAGATTGGATTGAATCCCCCTCATAGATTGATAACTTTCAATCCTAGCCCTTGTTAAGATTGCTCAATCTTGGCCATCCATTTCTCTATTTTCTCTATAAATAGAGCTCATTTCTTCATCTTTTGATATCCATCATCTTTTGCATCCATATTATAGTTATTTTGTTGTGCAGGTTATCAAGGAGCTCCAATTGTTCATCCTCAAGCATTTAAGCCATCCTAATTGCATCATAGTTTAGATTATATCATGCTTTAGATTATCATTTAGCTTAATTTCATATCAATTCCATGACATTCTCATATCTCATCTTCATCTTAGCTTAATTACATCACTTAATCTTTCAATTTAGAAATACACCACCATCTTGCATATCATATCAATAGTTTTTCATCTAATCACTAGGAACTTAGTTGCATCCATTTTGATCCTAGATCATATCCTTCAATCTCGTTCTTTAGGTTGTCATCTTAAAGATCAAGTGCTCTCCCAAGTGAGGGCCCTTGGAGATAGAGGACCATGAGACGGTTTTGAGCAATTTGATTTGATGAACATGTTTTCTTCATTTAGATTTCTTGATATAATGTTTCATGGGTGCATTTGATGTTTGCGTGTTGTCTTGCAGGCCTCCAACAAACCAAGTGCGCATATGTAATTTTTTTTTAAATTGTGTATTAGTATTGAAGAATTGATAGCTTTATCCTCTCAAATCTAGTCAAGTCATTGGTTTAATTTTCTTTTCATATACAATAAAAAAAATCCACACCTTCCAAATGTATCCCAAAAACACTTAGATCATTGTTGTTGGATGATTAATTGATAATAATGTTATTGTAAGGTTATTTGTTGGAAGAGTGTAAAATAAGATATCTCAAGGTTCTTAAGTTGATTATACACCTAAAGGTAAGGTTTATGGTTTAATCAAACAAACAAATCAATAATAAAAAATATCATTATATTAGGGACTCGACCCAGGCTTTGCAAATTGTGGGGAGTCAGCAAATGGAGATGGATCAGCCAGGTGTAGCCCAGTTGGGGTCCATACCCAGTGTTGTAGTGGAGTTGGTTGGGGGGAGGTCTCTCCTTCTGCTCAAAAAATGGAACCTGTTGGGGCCAAAAGTAACAAGATGGGTGCACACTTGGGTCTCCACCAGAAGGACATTAAGAAAGGATCATCGGAGAAGAGTTATAAGGATGGAAGAAAAAAGGACTTAGAGAAGATCATCAAATTGATGGGGGAGAATTTGGTTAAGTCAGGGTCAATAAAGACTCTAGATATGCACTTTTCCAATCCCCCTAAATGATTTTTTTATCATGGAATGTGAGGGGCTTGAACAATGGCCATAGACAAAAATTTGTTCGGGAGTTGATAAGGAGCCATGCTCTTGATATTCTTTTTTTGCAAGAGACAAAACTTTCTATGGAAAGTATGATGGATCTGGTGCCAAAGATTTGGGGGAGAAGCCAGTGTCAGTGTATTGGTGTTGTGGGCTCCTCGGGAGGGGTGGCCTATCTTTAGAACCCTCTAAGGATTTGTCTTGACTAGTGGGTGGCTTCCAGCTCTTCGTTATCCGAGGTTGTCTCTAGTCTTGAGACTAGGGAATATATTTTGGTTACTAACATCTATGCCCCCACTGATATTCAGGGTAAGCAAAATTTATGGGCCCATATTTCAGGTATGCGGGGGTTGGCCCCTTTCCATCCTTGGATTATGGTAGGTGATTTCAATGCCATCCTTAAGTTGAGTGAGAAGAAGGGGGGTGTTATGCGGTTAGAACCTTCGTCTCTCCTTTTTCGAGATAATATAGCTTCGTTGCATCTTGTTGACATTAAGCCTAGTAATGGTCTGTTCACCTGGAATAATAGGAGGATAGGGGAGTATTGGATTGCGGAAAGGTTGGATCGTTTTCCGCTTTCTAGTTTTTGGATTGGTGGGGAGTGGTCTACTAGCTTAGAGATTCTTGATTGGAGAGGCTCCGATCACTAGCCCATCAAGTCGGTTTTTTCTTCTGCTCGGGTCGCTCGCTCTCCTTCTTTCAAATTCCAACTTATGTGGCTTCAGGATCCTGATCTGCAAACTCATGTTGCAGATTGGTGGAGACAAGGGAGGTCGGACTTTGACACTGCTATGTACACTTTTGCCAAGCAATTGCAATTTGTTAAGCTCCAGCTTAAAAAGTGGAATCGTCGGGGTTTCGGAAATATTTTCCATGCTAAGAAAGTTGCTCAGATTGAGTTAAATGCAATCACCAATGACATCAGAGAGCATGGTTTGTTGGAAGCACTGCTTAGGGAGGAAGACAGGGTTGTCAAGGCTCTAAAGGAATGGGAGCTTAGGGAGAAAATATTCTGGAAACAGAGAGCTCACGTTGATTGGTTGCAAGAGGGTAATAAGAACATGGCTTTCTTCTTCAACTTGGTGAAAGCTAGAAGACATGGAAATGCCATTCCGGTTCTGGTTAATGATAGAAGTGAGCAGCTTTTATCACTTCAGGACATTTCTAAGGAGTCGTTACTTTATTTCTAGGCCCTCTTCAAGGAGGAGGCTCAGGGGGAACCGGTGGAGGAGAATCAAGTTCTTGACTGCATCCCCTCTCTAGTTACTAGGGAGATGAATGAGCAGCTTATGGGTCCCATTTCGTTGGAGGAACTGGAGAGGATTGTTTTCACATGAGAAAGGGGAAGGCCCCTAGTTCGGATGGGTTCTTGGTTGAATTCTTTCAAGAGTTCTGGGATATTATCAAATTGGACTTATGGGAAGTAGTTTAGGAGTCCCATAGGAATAAGCAGATGCTTCGGGCGTTGAATGCAACCTTCATCGCTCTCATCCCCAAGTGTGATGGGGTTGACCAATTAGGCCAATTCCGACCCATCTCTCTGTGCAATGTGATTTACAAGATTATCTCTAAGTTGATAGCGGATAGGTTGAAAAAGTGTCTGGGGGATGTGATCTCTGAGGAGCAGAGTGGGTTTGTGGAAGGGCATCAAATCTTGGATGGGGTGGTTATAGCTATGGAGACTATTCACTCTATGTAAAACTCCAAGGAAAAAGCTATGTTCATTAAGTTGGATATGGCTAAGGCTTACGATAGAGTTCGTTGGTCCTTCCTCAGAATATTCTCAGGGCGTTTGGCTTTGCTGACAAACGGATCCAATGGGTAATGAGTTGTGTGACGTCTACATCTTTCTCAGTGCTAATCAATGGCGACCATATAGAGCTGTTTGGTGCATCCAGCGGTCTTCACCAAGGGGACCCCCTATCACCATACCTATTCGTTCTTCTGGCTGAGGGCCTGGGGAGGTTGATTAAACATAATGTGGGTCGGGGATTTATTCAGGGATGGATCTGGGGTAATGACTTGCAACTGCAGTCTCACTTGCAGTTTGTGGATGACACGACCCTGATGGGTCTTGCTCGGATCAGAGAGGCCACTAATCTAAGAAAGGTTTTGGATGTTTATCTTGCAGCTTCGGGCTAGATGATTAATGAGGGTAAATCTTCCATCCTCTTTTTCAACACTCCGGGTCCGATTCAAAGAAGGATTGCTCTTATCCTGAGATTCAAAGTTGGCTCTATGCCCTTGACTTATTTGGGTATTCCTATTTCTCCTAGTAACCCTCCTAAGGAATCTTGGCCGAGCATCTTGGATAAAATTTGCATGAAGGTTGATCACTGGACTAATAGATGGTTATCCTTTGTTGGGAGGATTTAGTTGATTCATTCGGTGGTTCAGGTCCTTCCAACTTTTCGATGTATGCTTCAAGTGGCTCCTAAGTGGTTCTTGAAGGGATTGGACTCTTTGGCTAGGCAATTCTTATGGGCGGGTAGTCTCTCCTCCTCCAAATGCAGTCTTGTCAATTGGGAGTTGGTGTGTAGCCTGAAGCAGTCGGGGGGGCTTGGTTTAAGGCGGTCTATCTTATTTGGGGAGGCTCTGGCAGCTAAATTGTACTGGAGGTGGTGTGTGGAGCAGGATCGTGGCTAGGCTAGGATTTTGGCCTACAAATATATGCACAGGATCCCGATGGAGGAAATTCCAAGATATTCGTTGGAGGGTAAAGGTTCAACAATTTGGAGTACTCTTAAGAAAGGGGCCTCCCTTATTAAGGAAGGTCTCTTTTGGATTTGCAAGAGGGGGGAAGAGGTCCTATTCTGGAACAACTCTTGGGATGGTTACCCCCCCATCCTGGAATAGTTTCCCAACCTTGGGACTCTTTGCCAGAGGTTTTTGGAGGCGGGGTGGTCTAGGGTGAGTGACTTCAAGGCTGTGTATAGGTGTGGACAGTTGGAGATGGAGCGGTGGAAGACCCCTAATGAGTGGCCGGTTGCTGAGATGGAGGAAGAGTGTGCGAAGTTGTATGGCATTCTGGTGAATAGACACTGTAGTTCTCACAAGTGTAGGGACGGACTTGCTTGGCTCCCGAATCCTAAGGGTGTCTTTACTGTTGCCAATGGATACCGGGTATTGTTGAACCAGAGACTTGAGGGAAGAGAGGTGCCTTGGTGGAAACAAGTGTGGAATAGTCTTTCTTGGCCAAAGTGTAATTACTTTGCCTGGACTTTGCCCTTGAACAAATGCCTAACTTGGGACAATATCCGCAAGTGAGGATTTTTGGGGCCTTCCATTTGTGCCTTGTGTGGTAATGGGGAGGAAGACTCTTCACACCTATTTTTCAAATGCCCCTTCTCTATGCTTATATGGCACTATTGGTGGGGGGTGTGGAAGCATCCCTATGTTCACGTGGATTCACTGGTGGAGTTTTGGAGCAGCTTGGGTAGAGCTTCCTATCTCCTCCTCCTTCCTCCAGACTGTCTGGTTCATTGGGCCCATCTTCATTTTGTGGCAGATCTGGCTCGAGAGGAACAAGAGGATCTTTCATGAGGTCAAACTGAAGGTTCAGTAAGTGTGGAATAGAATCATAGTTATGATCAGGGAGACGGTAGAAGCCAAATGTGAGGTGCATTTTCCTCTGAATAAAGAAGAGGCAGATATTGTGAGAAGGTTGGGGGTGCAAGAATTGTCCCCTGCCTCAGCCTGTGTTAGGAGAGGTAGACGTTCTTTGAAGAAGGTTCAAAGGATCGGAAGATGGATTCCTCCTCAAGATGAGATTATCAAAATTAATACCGATGGCTCCTCTAGGGGTAACCCAGGCCCTGGTGGGATTGGTGGTGTGGGTAGGAACTGTATGGGGGAGGTGGTCTTCTTATTTTCAGTTCATAAAGGGTGGCATTCTAATAATTTCATGGAGGGCTTTGCTATTCTCTATGCCTTGGAGTGTGCCTGGGAGTTGGGTTGCAGAAAGGTTATCTGTGAATCGGACTCGCAAGTTGTGGTGAACTTGTTGTCAAAGAAAAAGGTGAGTGGGGTGCATTGGCAATTGGCAGAGATTGTTCGCCAAATTACTCATATTAGCTCGTCTATGGAGCAGGTGTCTTTCATCCATATTCCTCGTGAGTGGAATAGAGCTGCAGATTGTTTGGCCAAGTGGGCCTCGGAACATGGTAGCGACTGGAAAGTTGAAGGGTGGGATCATCTTTCCCAGGATTATTGTCAAGACCTGTAGAAGATTCTGGTTGAGGATGGGGATGGGTATGAGATTGGTTGATCTTGGGATTGGGCTTGTGGTTCTTCTCTAGGGCCTTGGGGCCTTGGGTCTCTTTGTAATTCTTGTGTCTGATTTTCAATAAGTAAAAAAAAATATATCATTATTGAATATCAAAAGTATGAAAGTATATATAAATTATTTTGGAGGCATAGGTTATATATATTTTTATTTAGTGTGTTCTCTAGTAGTGGTTATTTTTATATAAAATTTTCATACTTTAATATTTCTTAGTCAGCACTCATATGTTTCTATTTTTTTTATTTTGAATTAAATTTAAAAAATCAACATGTTCTTTGTATATGTACAACCTAGTTTAGGTTCCAAGAACCAACAAAAAAGAATCAAATTGAAATAGGCTCCATAGCCTCCAAAATAAGGTCCAACAAAATGTGGAACCACTCAAGAGTATAAACAAACTTCTAAATTAACAAATATGTCTATCCACTATGAGCTATAAATCATTGTTTCATTGTGAAAGAGAGAAGAGAGGTTGAGGAAGATTACACAAGCCTCATGAACCCACCAAAATGGCATATACACTTTTTTCCACAGGTAACCAAACCAAGAGTTAATGCTGCCAAATTGTTTTACTCTAGAAATGAAACCTTTGCAACATCCAAATCAGCTTCCTTGGCATATCTGCTTTCACTTCCTCCAATTTCTCAATCATCACTCCCTTCCCTTTCATGTCTTTCACCGTTTTCCTACCTATTATCTTCCCACCAACTTCAAACACAATTGCTAACAGTGAAACACCAAAGACAACGCAAAATAAGACAAGCAACACATGCTTACACCTCCTACACTATCTTGTATCATCATTTCTATCTCATCATCACTTGTGACATTTATTTAAACTCATTATCAAGTGGATGATCTTTGATATCCTCCTACATCAATCTTATGACATTCTAAGGAAAGTTATCCCACTAGCATTTGGCATTGAAGCCTTCTCTATCCTTCAAGATTATTCCTTGTTTAGTTGCCTAATCAATAGCCTGATTTCTTTTCCCCTTCATGTGGGAGAACTTGATATCTTTGAACTTGTGGGAAATATGTTTAGCCTACTTGAATAAGTCCTCCAATATTTAGTTCTAAATTTTTCCTCCATCATTGCACCAATAACCCAGACCAATTTTTTTTTTATCCTTAATTTTATCCAAACTTTATCCCTAGAAATCATCAATATCTATAAAAAACTCTAGACTTCACTATATTATTTGAATCTATGCCAATCATTCATGTAGATACACACAAGTTGTTCCATATGGTCTCTAGAAACTATCTCATTTCCTACCTTCCCAATAGTTCCTTTTGTTGCACCATTGAAATTGAGTTTAATCCATTCTAGTTTTAGGCAAAGCTATATACAATCTATAAAAAAAAATTATCTTGTTAAGTGTATCTTGACCTAGCCATCTACAAAAAGACCACATATTTGTCTAGTTTATTTTGTTATCTTTTATTAATTGGTCCTCTTTCTTATGTATTTCTCCTAACTCAAAAATAGAAGATTGCACTGAATCCCATATCCTTTCCAAAGATTTCTCGATATCTTTGAAAGTTTTATTCTATTCAAACCAAACATTATAAATGATCAGAGAAAGAGAATAATTCTAAATGAATTGAAGGAAAAGGCTCTTGATCTTAAGAGAATAGCATTCTAAGAGGTGCAAAATGTTAGATAGTAAGACACAATTTAGCTCCTACCTCACCAAGAACAAGAGGTAGATCTTGGAAGCCAAATCACAATGGATGTAATGATGGACATTATCTTACTCTTATTTTTGCACATTACATAGATAGAGGAACCACTTCTCCCCGTGATATATAATCTATGAGATCATGTTAGTGCATGCCACTTCCAGGCAATCCAAAAGAATAAATTTTCCTTCAAAAGGCCAACCAAACTCCATATCTTATTTACCATACCTAATATAGAGATTATATCACAAAATTTGAAGTCAAAAAATGATCTAACTGAGACCCTACACTACCATAACCATCCCAAACCATCTTATCTTCTTAATTACTACTCAAAATGGGTTAATTGGCAAGTTTGGCTTGGATATCATCAGAACCATCTTTTAATTATACTATATGAGGATTAGTAGTTTTCCATTTTTTGTATCTACACATATAGGATCATTTAGAGGTTAGGATGCATATAGGACCGGATATGCTTTGAGAGATGGAGCAATATGTTGAACAGATTCGTGAGCATTTGGTAGCAGTGCAAGATAGATAGAAGAAGTATGTTGATGCTCACAGAGTGGATCGTCAGTTCCCATTTGGAGACTGAGTATTCTTGAGAGTGTGTCTGCAAAAGAGTCTAATCCATTATGGAAAGGGTTCTAAGTTGGCGCCTCGCTTTGTTGGCCCTTTTGAGATCCTTGAGAGGATAGGACTTGTTTCCTACCGTATTGCCTTGCCACCGAGCCTATCCTGCATCCACGATGTCTTTCATGTTTATGTTCTTAGACCTTATCATCCTGATGTGACCCATGTTCTTTATTGGAACGCATTGCAGGTTGAGGACGGGCAACTTTCCATGGATCCCGTGCGCGTTTTGCAGCATTGAGGTTTGACCCTCAGGGGTCGTACCATTGACCAGGTAAGGGTCCTATAGGACCCAAATGATGAGACCTCGACTACATGGGAGGATGCAGTGAAGATGAGAGATCTTTACCCATATCTGTTTTAGGCTTTCAGGAGTAAGCCTAGTTTTGGGGGGGAGGATGTAGTACCCCTTGTATATGGTGAAAATGGATAATAATAACAATATTGAAAGGCTAAATGAATTCAACCACAAAACCCTAGCCTAACAATAACAAGGATCCACCATAACATATGAAGATTACCTAAGACAATGCAAATCAAATGAAATCACAAAGATTATACCATCACATGTCCAATAGGGTTTGGATCTCCATTCTTCCTATCTCCATTGATCTTGCTTGATATATTTGCTCTCAGATTTGATGTGCACAAGAGCTCAACAAAGAACGGAATGTGGTTGCAAGTAGGATCGCAAATGCAAGTAGTCAATTGATCAAATAGTCAGGTCATTCGGATGATTGATTAGGGTTTGATAATGAAGGAAGCATCTCCTTATATAGAAGACACAATATGAAATGGAGGGATAAGATTGAGAGGTGTAAAAGGAGGTTGGCTATGATTAGAGGGTAGGTAAGAGAAATAATAGAATAATGAAAGAGGTAGGTAGTGTATGAATTAAGAGATGAATGACATGTGTCATGGGTAGAAAAGGTTAATGAATTAATTAAATAAATAAAGATTTATTTAATTAATAGAAGAAGTGTGATCAATTAAATAAATAAGATATTTATTTAATTTAGGAAAAGGATAATTTAAATAAATAAATGTATTTATTTAAATGAGAAATAAGGCTAGAAGAGGATAAATGAATTAATTAAATAAATAAAGATGTATTTAATTAATAGAAGAATTAAGCTTAGATAATCAAATAAATAACATATTTATTTAATTAGACTAGACATTTTTGGGTGTCTACACCCCTCCCTTGATCAAACTTTTTAGATACTTATTTTGACTATGGTTGACTTTTTCAGTGGATATTTGTGGATATATTATGTGGTGATGCTCTATTCGAATATTATGCTATGTTGGTCTATGCTTTGATTTGAGATTCAGTGAATGTTGTTTACGCATTATTTCCTTATTGATGATTAGATGTTAATTTTATTGCATTACTGACCATGGACTAACACATTTACTTTATGCATTAGATGTGTTATGTATATGTCATCATGTATGTGTGAAAGTGTATGGGGTGCGAGGGGATGAACTTCGGTGAGACATGGAACGTCACGATTCTCCTTCGTCGGTGTGTCTACCATGTTTGAATTACAAGTACAAGGTATTGACTTCACCTGGTTCCACGAGTCTGAGCGTACCTAATTAATCAGATGAAAGTGGAGGAGATAGTCTTAAGCCCCTAAATTTCATCCCTAACCTTGCTTGATAGTGAGCATTGTCAGTCGTCTATCAACCTTCTCTATGTTGGTATGTGGGTCGTGTCTCTGCTTTGTTTTGTTGAATTGTGTGTTATGTGTTTGTAAATTTAAATTATTCTCTTCTTATGATTTTTAATGAGAAATTAATTATTACTACCTTATGGATATTGCGTTTATAAAATTAAATTAGAAATAAATGATTAAGAGTGTTTTTATGGTTTAATAGACTAATCAATTATTTTATTTGATTAGTTAAAATTGAATTGTTGATTTATTAATGAAATTCATACTATGTTTTTCATTTGGTTTATAAAAAAAAGGATAAAGTTATTTTTACCTTTATGTAATTTTAAATGTTTAAATTGTTTTTTTTAGTATGTGGGAAAAATGAATTCAAATTAGAAAATTTAAATGAAAATGTATTGTTTGAAAAAGAAATATATATTTCAATTTTTCATTAAAAAAATAAATTGACCTAAAAAGATTTTTTGTGAGAAAAAAATTCTTTATAAGGAGAATTTTTTTCCAGATTGATCATTCTTGCATTTTTGAAGAAAATTTCTGGACTCTCTATTTTGGAGTGGGTTTTGGCTGGAAGTTTTGTTTTTTTGGAGAATTCGGTTTCCTCTGTTGAAAGGTTTTTCATTTGGAAGGATTGGTGTGCTCTCCTCCAAAAAATCTCATCCATTTTTAACTTCCATTTTAAAATTTTACTATTGAAAATCAAACCTTTGTAATTGTTTGTGTTGTGTTTTGAAAAGAAATTGAATTGGTGATTTTGTTTTCTCTGTTTGGTTGAAAAATGACTTTCTCCATTGTTTGTATGAGGAGGGTTATGCTAGTACCCAATTTTTTTATGGTTTTGGACAAACCTAGGAAGTTGTTGTTGTTTAAGATTGTTGGGTGTTGGGCATTTTCATTTTGGGTAAAAAAAAATTACTTTGTTGTTAAAATGTTTTGCGTTTTTTTATATTTTTCTTGTTTTGATTAATTAAAAACATGTTTTTGAAAGGAACCTGGAACCTTGTTACAAAGAAGGAGAAAGATAAAGCATAAAAGAGGCATTAAACAGCAGTGCATGATCACCCACACATAGAACAGTTCCCAGTCAAAACAAAAAGGGAACACAAGACAATTGAATCAACACTAGACAGCCAAAGGAAAGCACAAAGACAACACACAGATAGCTAAATGTTTCTCATAAGTTCTTCAGCATGAACCACCATCTTCTTCATATTGATCACAGAATTTTTCATTTCTTCCAGCTCTCTTTCCTTGATATCAACCTGTTTCCGAGTGTTGGCCCTTGTTCTTTTTTCGTGACCCTTCTTCTCCAGCTGATCCTTATCATCCTCCTTGCCTTTAATCTGTTCAAATTTGTTAATCAAAATGTTAACATGGTCAACAATGGCCTTAAGGATCTAGAAGTTTTGCTCGGCAATCCTTTTCACAATAAGCTCCATCCTATCCACTCTGTTGACCAGATTGGTCAGGTTAGTATCCAGACCCTTAGCATCTCTATTCCCTTCCAGCTCCTTCACCTTCTTTTCCAACTTCAGCCTTGTTAATAGCAATCATTAATTCTTTAAAGTTTTCATAGAGAGGCTTCTCGCCCATAGTAGCCTTTTTTATCACATTGAGGTCAGTCTTCAAGTCACTAATTTCGCCATTTTGCTAATGACCTCACAAAAACCCTTGATGTTGTCATTACCAATTGCACCATGACAGTCATTTTTATTTCCCATGTTGTTCTCTTGACCCTCATTATGCATTCTCCGTGTGCTCAGGTTCTCCCCATGATCACCATCCAGCATTTCATCTTCCTCCTTACCCTTCTTATTATCGGTTTTTTCAACCTCAGTATCCTCATCAGAAGAAATAATAATATTTCTTTTCACCGTGTTTATTCCCTTACAGGTCTTCTTGGTCCTTTGGGTTTGCTTACCCATACCCTTTCTCTTCTTTCTTTTTATGAATTTATCATCAAAAGACTCGTCCTCAGAGTCTAAAAGGTCAAAATCCACAACAGTCCCCTTGCTCTTTCTCTTGGTCTTCCCCTTGTTGCTAAAATCCTCAAACTCACCTTCAGTTTCAGAGTAGAGATTGAACCCACTATTCTCACTTTCAGTATCATCATCCCTAATATTTTTGCCTTTACTAATGGGTTTCTCTATAGTTTTCCCCTTCAACGGCTTATAAACTAAAACCATTAAACCCTGGTGGAGGGCATGGTATCTTTGAGAGTCTTTATGCACTTCTCTAATAGTATGATCCATAGAGCAAGCAAGATAGTAAGGCAGACTGACCTTGTCACCATGACAAAAGTGATTGAGCAGCACAAAATGATGCCCATAAAGCCTTGTGAATCTCTCGTCCAGAGTAATGTAGTTGATGGTGGCAAATAGCACAAATCTCCACAGCCTACAAATACGCTTAGGGGAATGGTATGGATTATCCACCTTCACCAATTTCCTTTTCTCCATCAGCGACAGGAAACCTATCCGCAGCCTTGTCAGACACACTTCGATCTCTGTAAAATTTAATACCTTCTTTAACTATACTCGTAGCTTCAGCAATGACATCTTTGTCCACCTTCTTCATCTGGGTACCAACAAGAACCTTACCATTCTTCCAGTTTTTATGAAATGCTTAGTGACAGTAGGGTCTTTTCTGCAGAGCCTTGCCATAAAAACACTCAAGCCTCCTTCTTGAAGAATCTCCCAGACTTCATTGTTTTTTTTCCAGTCCGAGCAAGAAGTCGGTTCAAACCTCCCATATTACCCTTAATTTCACAATTCTTCCTTATCTCAGCGCTGTTATTTTCTCTTTGATCTATGTGAAGAAACCTAACAATTTTGTTGTTGTTATGAAGAACCACCCAGAATCCGTGCAAAGTAAATATGATATGACTAATAATAAAACAAGTCTTGCCGTCGTAGTGAACAATCATAGAAAAATGAGGAAAAGGCTTTCGAAATTATTTTTTGTTGCTGGTTTTTTAAAAAATAAAAAAAATAATAATATAAAAATGAGGGGGCGGGGGAGATGGGGGCAGGTGTACCCCCGTAAAAACAATGGCCTCATGGTTGTGGGGAGTCGTGGCTCTCCCACAAGTCATGGGAGCCCATGGCTATGGGCAGCCACAGTCATGGTTACCCACAGTCCCACGACTGTGGGGGACCACGGCCTAGCCCAACAAGCCACCACCCCCTCTTTGGGGTGTTGTGTGACAGCAAAGAGATTTAAAACTTAAAAAAAAAAAACCAGCAACAAAAGAAAATATAAAAACCAAGAACATTTTAATAGAAAAAAAATTTAACAGTAATTTTGTTTTTACGAGTAAATTTTTTTAACAGGGTTTAATAAAAAAAGAGTATATAATCTTCCCTCTTAAAATTCCCTTTCTATTTTTTAAACGGTAGATTCCAAAATGAAAATGCCCAACACCCAACAATCTTAAACAACAGCAACTTCTCAGGTTTGTCCAAAACCATAAAAATTTGGGCAGCATAACCCCCCTCATACAAACAATGGAGAAATTCATTTTCAACCAAACAGAGAAAAAAAAATCACTAATTCAATTTCTTTTCAAAACACAACACATAAACAATTATAGAGGCTTGATTTTCAACAGTAAAATTTTAAAATGGAAGTTATTAAATCCTACCTAGTAAGCTTTCCTCAATGAGATTTTTGGAGGAGAGCACACCAATCCTTCCACATACAAAACCCTTCAACACAGGAAACCAGATTCTCCAAAAAATAAAACTTCCAACCAAAACCCACTCGAAAACAGAGAGTCCAGAAATTTTCTTCAAAAATGCAAGAATGATCAATCTGGAAAAAATTTCTCCTTATAAAGAAATTTTTTCTCACAAAATATCTTTTTAGGTCAATTTATTTTTTTGATGAAAAATTGAAATATATATTTCTTTTTCAAACAATACATTTTCATTTAAATTTTCTAATTTGAATTCATTTTTCCCACATACTAAAAAAAACAATTTAAACATTTAAATTTACATTAAGGTAAAAATAACTTTATCCTTTTTTTTAAATAAATCAAATGAAAAACATAATATGAATTTCATTAATAAAACAACAATTCAATTTTATCTATCAAATAAAATAATTGATTAATCTATTAAACCATAAAAATACTCTTAATCATTTATTTCTAATTTAATTTTATAAATGCAATATCCATTAATTATTAATATCCATAAGGTATTAATAATTAATTTCTCATTAAAAATCATAAGAAGAGAATAATTTAAATTCACAAACGCATAACACACAATTCAACAAAACAAAGCAGAGACACGACCCGCATACCACCATAGAGAAGGTTGACAGACGATTGACAATGCTCACTATCAAGCAAGGTTAGGGATGAAATTTAGGGCCTTAAGACTATCTCCTCCACTTCCATCAAATTAATTAGGTTTGCTCAAACCTGTGGCACCAGGTGAAGTCAATACTTTGTACCTGTAATTCCTGCATCACCAAACCATGCATACATGTATATATTCAAACACGTTAGACACACTAGCAAAGGAGAATTGTGATGTTTCATGTCTCACCGAAGTGTGTGAAGGAAAATCATCCCCTCACACCCCATACACTTTCACACATACATAGTCCATGGTCAGTAATCCAATAAAATTAACATCTAATCATCAATAAGGAAATAATGTGTAAACAACATTCATTGAATCTCAAATCAAAGCATAAACCAACATAGCATAATATCTTAATAAAACATCACCACATAATGTATCCACAAATATCCACTGAAAAAGTCAACCATAGTCAAAATAAGTATCTAAAGAGTCTAATCGAGGGAGGGGTACTACACAATTGTACTTGATCTCAAGTGTTTAGTAGCTACATAAATTTTAGTTACTTCTGCCATGACATGTTTGAGCTTTTGAGTTCCAGAAGGATGGTGATAATGTTGTTGCATCCATTCCAATGGTTCAATTTGATCTAGAATTGTTTGTCATATGTTTTGAGGTCTGTTACTTGGACATTATGTATTCACTAGCAATTTGTTATGTATCACATTCTACTACATTAATAATTTATGCTTGCAGTTTGGATGTAAATATGAGCTATGTATAATGTGTCAAATTATAGAGTTGTAAAAGCAAAAATTCAAGCTGCAAGAAGATAGAAGTAATACAATGATCTTTGTGACAGTTCATAGTTTGTGATGTTGTTTCAGATGAATGTGTCAGTAGGTTATAACGTGTGCCAATCATATGCTCATTGGGGCTAGTATAGTGTATGTAAGATAATGCATAGTGTGTACACACTTCTCGAGGAACACAATGGCTTTTGGAACAATCCCATTACATGTTTGTTTTAAGGTTTATTATTGAGGACGACTTGTGGATACTATAAATATGTTCTAGGTCTACCTAAGAATGTAATTAATGTTGGAGTGCATATATATTGAAGATCGTTTTCATTTCAAAATGTGGGAGATCTGTGAAGTGGTTGTTGATGTGTATGTGGGTGATGATGACAAAACTTGTACAACTATCTACTCAATCATCATTTGTGAATTCATTTGAAGATCTTATGCATAGTGTGGGATGTCTTGAAGTTGATCATATTAGGAAGAATCTATGTGTTCAACCTTGAATATTCACATTACGAGTCTCTTATATTTTATTGAGACTGGTCTCACATGTTGAGTTGCTGCCCAAATCTTAGATTAGGGGGTTGGTGTCTCCTATAGGTTGGTGCCTACAAATATAATTGGGGATTGATGTCTTTGGTAGGTTGGTGCCTACTTCACATTGTAAGTGCTTTATTATTTTGTGAGATTGGATATGGGCAATAGATGTATACATAGTAAAATAGACACATAGATTGGTAGCAAACCAATTTTAAATAAACCCTCCAATCCATGCTAATCCTATTCTAACAAGTAATGAATTAATGCATGCAAATTAAATGAAAAATAACAAATAAATTATATCTATCATGCATCAAGATAACTTCTCTCCATTGCTTTTTGTCTTGTTTGAAAAGTTTAGTTATGCTACTCTTAGATTTGTTACGCAAAACACGAATATTAAGCACAAAAAGTCGAAGATAATAATGACATCAAGATTGTGGTTGTTCAAAATGATGAATGGTACATGATTATATAAATGTTTTAATATTCTCAATGATTGAGATTTGATGAGATAGGTTGAAGATAAGAAGACTTGAGAAGAAAAGATGGAAAGTTTATGATTTTCAAATATGTCCACACCTTTCTTTCCATTTTAAATTTGAGAAAAGTAAACAAGTTGCCAAATTCATTAAATTTGAAACTTAATAAAAACAAATAAAGATATTTGTTTCCCTTTTCAAAATTGGAGATAAGTTGATAAAGTTGTCATTTTGAATTTTGGAAGAAAGTGGAAGTTTCCAAAAAGAAAGAAAGATTAATAAATGCAACTTATGATGATAATGTTTCCATGTAAATATGGTGTTCATTTGTATGGATGTGTGTTTTCGTTTATCATTTGATAAGTTGTTTTGTCATTAAGGAAATATTAATAAATGCTCTAGTAATGATTTGGGTTTGATGGCTGGAGAAGTTATTAATGATAATTAATGTTGAATTAATTTAGAATTGGCATATATTGTGTCACCCCCCTATAACCTTCGAGAATCAACCAATAGACCTATCATTTGCCTCATAGAAAGAATATTCCTAGAAGTAAAGAGGAAGATTCAAAAGGAAAACCTACATAGGTCCAACTTTAAGAGGTTTAAAAAGGGGGGGTGAAGTAGTTTGATGTTTGACTAGGAGTGAGTGCTCTCTCACACCCAAAACGTACTATAAAGCACCAAATCTCTATACTTCAAAGAGTCGAAAGATGTAATGACAAAACCCCTTGGACAAGGGAAGATCTCAATATTACCCTCATTGGTAGGCTTCTAACAATCCAAGACCCATTTTTATAGATCAAGAAGGAAAGATCAAAAATTGATTAATTTGCAAACCAAGCCCTAACACAAATAAAAATATTTCTTTGCAAGCACATATTGTCCACAAATCAATATTAAAGAATATTCTACATAAGGGAGGGGCCATAATTTATCCCACAAAGGGTGAGCATCACTTCCAACACCTATAATGTTTGCATAGAATTGATGATGACCAACATTTGTTGTTGCAATCTTCACAACACTTTTGGGTGGGCACACAAAAAAAAACCAAAATCTGAAGCAAAGGCAAAACCAACCCTAGAAGCCCCACTATCCCCAAAAATGACCTAAGTAGGGGGTGAAAGAATCGTATTGGAATCCACAAGCAAGGCACTTGAAAAAGGGGCACCTAGGCACCTAGCACTAAGGTCAAGAATTGGGCAACCATGGTCAAAAGAACCAAAAGTCTCCTACATCGATGAATAATCAGGTGAATGTGGAAGCATGAGAGAAATGCCCAAACATAAGGGGAATATATCTCTCAAAAACAAGCACTTTGTAGAAAACCAATTACCCCCAAAAATCCCCAAGCAGCAACGCTAGAAAAATTGCCAACCAAAAATGGCATAGTCTTTGACATGCACACCAACAGTCGAAACGAAGGATGCAAAATTGAGACAAATGATGAAATTTCTTTGAAAAAGATCCAGATATTGTAGTGGATCAGAGAGCAACTCAAAGAGGTTAATAAATTCTACCTTATAACTATATTAGCTATTGTATTGTTTCAATGAGATTATAAAATGAATAGATAAGAATTTCTTCATAGATAGAAATCCACACAATTTATTTTAGCAATATCATAGAGTAATGGTTATGTTAGCAATGTTTCCATTGTGCCCAATTTTTAAGCAAAGAGGTTGATAGATTCTAGTTATAAGTTAACTATATTTGCTATTGTATTCTTTCAATGAGATTATAGAATCAATAGAGAAGAATGTCTTCATGAAATTGGATCCACAGAATATAAGCCATAGCTACAAATTGTAAATACAAAATTTAAAAATGGAAAAGTGCTTCTATGTAAAGATTAATGATGATGTAGACACTTGATACTTTTGAGATTTAACTTTGATATAAGAAAAAAATAATCTTTGATGACCCTCTAAATACCAAAAAAAAAAAAAAAAAGTTAACCTTCATATTATTAATGCTTCGAGAGAACAATTAATTCCCTTGTACCAAATTCTCAAGAAAAAAAGATTGATAAATTCTACTAAAAGTTTGTGGTGCTAGTAAAAAGGGTCACTATTTTTATGAAACTTTTAAGAGACAATTTTATTGTATGTTTTAAATATATAAAACAATTATGAGAAAAAGAGTTGCTTCCAAAAAAAACTCAATTGAAGATGATATTTTATTGTTGCCTAATTCACCTTGCCCAATATTGAGAAAATTTTCTTTGTTGGGAAGTGACCAAATTACAAACTTTTGAATTGACTTGTAATTTTTCTATGCATTCAACTTCCCAATACTTCTTGTGCCAAATAAAGATGGGAGTTGGAGAAATTGTGTATTTTTCATCTTTTAATAGAATTACACCATCAAAAATCACTCACTTTCAATAACTAAAAATATATTATAGACCAATTCCAAAGAGTAATCTTACACAATAACTTAAACTTAGTAATGATCTAAAAAGGTAGGTCAAGTTGAAAGATCATGATGATTATGGTCATCATTTGTACTCTTTGGATTAGTCTTATGCATTAACTTCATGGAATGCATCATTTTTAGTGGATTTGTGATGTGAAAGGAGTGATAGAGTCTAGAAAACCTCTAGGATAGAATGGCACCTTCAACTGCCCTTGACAATAGAATTGAAAACCTTAAACCTACCTAGAAAGCGAATTTTGGCTTGATTGATAATCCTACAAGGCAAACATTTGTTGACCTCCTAGTGTAAAATCTAATTGCCCCAAAGAATCTATCTTGAAGCAATGAATGAATAACTGATAAAGCCATAGATTTGTGGATATGTTGGCAATACATGTAATTTAAATAGTCGAGCATTTGAATTTCTTTCAGGGCAATTGAACTCTTAGATAAGCTCGGGAAGGGCCCAATCCCAATGCAAATCAATCATCGAAGCAAAAAGAGTGAATCTCACAAACAATAAGATAAGGATAACGAAATGGAAATCCACCAAAAGAGAACTAATTTGACCGTATCTTTTCACTGTTATCAATCATCCCTCTTCATATAGAACTGCACCTTTTCTGATTTATGTTTTGTGTCTTATGTCTTTTATGACTACTATGTGAGCTTTGGATTGTCTTTATGATCTTTGACTTGTCTTCTTAACAATGCTCTTCTATCTCTAGTCGAGAATGCTCCTGGATGATTGACTATTTTCAATATCGTTCTATTATTGCCTCCTATCATGGGTGTATCTTTCATCTTAGTGCTTTTGTGACTGCACTTTGATACTTGTTGACTCTTCTCACACCACTGTGTGTTTTGGTCATTGTCCTATTGGTGCCATTGGAGCTTTGTATTGTGAAGAAAGAAACTGGCAAGAAACAAGGGTCCCAACCCTATACTGAAAATTCTCTTTCACAACACTCAAAAGATTATGAGGAGATTAAGGAGATTTTCTCCAACAAACTACCATCCAAGCAATACTATCATCGAAGACCCCATTAAAAAGGGAAACAAGAGGTGACCCCATTGGGAGATCAACAACAATTGAAGGGGAGACAAGATGATAGGGTGGAAGATAGTCATTGACCACAAGAGAAAGCAATAGTTGTAAGGAAGCACCTAACTTGATCGGAGTCTCAAGAAAATACAGAAGCAGAGATGAGACAATCGACCCCACAAGAGAAAAACACATAGGAACCTCGGCAAGGACCACAAGACTTGACAAGGCCACACCAAATGCAAGACACTCATCAGTATCCTAAAAAAGCCATCATCAAAAGAGACAAGATCCTCAACCATCAAGTGATCTTGATGCAAAAGCATCGGGTCACTGTGGGTTTTCATGTTTTCTTGCTTAGGAAATTCGTATTTGATAGTGAAAAATCTTGTACCTCTAAACATTTTCTTTTACTAGATGCAATTGTGGAGATTCAGTTAGGTTCGTTGGGCAAAAACGTTGGTACGGTTCAAAACTGATTTGGTAGGTGGTGGTATCAATTTGTTTTAGAAAGGGAGAGACCAACATGTGACTAGAGAAACATCGATTTAGAAACGAAATGCATAACATTGGTCATTGTGGGGAATCGGGCAGAAGTAGCGAGAAGAGTTCAAGATGCTAAGTATGATCGTTCTCTGGCAAGGATCAAACAAGTGTGGAAAGAACTGAAAACGGCAGACAGAGCAAGTGAGCAACTTTGTTCAAATTATGTGACCAAGACTTGTAGTCGATGATCTTAATCATTTTGTTACATAATTGCCAAGAGCGGCACTTCCTTCTGCATCTTCGGTTGATGGGGACCTTGTCGATTGGAATGAATTGATTGCTCTTCGCTGGGAAACTCTGGGTGCGCTCGTTCTGTCCCCCGAGTGTGGGGTTGGGTGGGGGGCTAAAGGGGCCCCCCCACCCACCCACCCTTGGGTTTAGGGTCCAACAACTATCGAGCCCCAACCCACCCTCTTACTGTTGAGTGGCTATCGATGGGTAGATGAAATATTTCTTGTATTCTTTTGGTTTCTAGTCTTGCCTCAAGTTTGTTCAAGAACTATGATGTTGGTCTATCAAAAGTTTGAAGTTTATGTTGCATGTAAAGGTTAACGATGTCATTCTGAGTTCCTATCGCCTTTGAAGCCAGAGATAGTTTGTATTTGCTTTGTTTGGAAATGGGTCACTCATCATTTGGTATCAAGGCTACAAGATCTGGGAGCGAAGAAGCATTAAGGTCTCTTAAGAAAACCCTAGGAGTTAGTTGTAGAAGAGGAGTCTATAACTGTAGAGGGCTTGAACACTGGAAGAATTTGTTGTAGATGAGAGGAAACCTATGATAGCAACAGGTAGAGGAGGCATATGAAGTTAGCAACAGTCCTATCAATAGGGATAGAGGACCATAGATTGACTTTGTGTTACAAGAAGGTAATTGCTTGTGCATACCTAGGGGGTCCATGCAAGAGACTCTCTTGACAGAAAGTTATTGTGTCATTCCATTAATGACCTCATGTTTAGGAGCACATGATTTCTTTTGTCTCCAAGGGAACCTAATGCAAGAGCATTGGGTCACTATGGGTTTTCATGTTTGCTTTCTTAGGAAATTCGTATTTGACAGTGGGGAATCCGATACATCTAATAATTTTTTTTTAACAAATATAGTTGTGGAGATTCAATTAGGGTCATGGGGCAAAAACAGTGGAATGATACAAAACCGATTTGATGGGTTGTGGTATCGATTTCTTTTAGAAGGGATTCAAAGCCAACAAGTGTCTGGAGATAGTGACACCAATTTACAAATGAAATTCAAAACATTGGTCGATATGGGGAATCGGGCAAAAGTAGTGAGAGGAATCTGAGATGTCAAGTATGATCATTCTTTGGCAAGGATCAAACAAGTGCGTAAGGAATTGAAAACAACAAACAAAGAAAGTGAGCAATTTTGTTTCAATTGTGTGACCAAGATGTAGTCAATGATTTGTAATCAATTTGTTACATAATACCGAAATGAAATCTTTCTTGTATTTGTCTCATTTTTTGTCTTGCCTCAAGTATGTTCAAGAACTATTATGTTGGTTTGTTAAAAGTTAAAAGTTACTATTGCATATGAAGGTTAACGAATGTCATTCTAAGTTCCTATCACCTTTGAAGGCAGAGATAGTTTGTATTTGCTTTGTTTGGAAATAGGTCACTCATCAAATCTTCATTAGGATTCTTTCACCAAGTGGCAGAACCTCACTAATGCTGCAAAAGAGAGCAATCTCAAGCCAAATGCCCAATAGCAAAACATCAACATCTTATGGGGAGGCCCTCATAATCCAACAATCGCTTCCATGACCTATCCCCAACCATCTAGACCACCTCCCCATGAAGAGTCATGGAAATGTCAGTATCCACTAATGTGTGAGCAAAGGTAAAATGCTTCATGTCAGAGGTGGAAACATCAACCTTCAAGAAACGACCAATCAAATTATCAATGGTGTCATAACAGGAAGCCTAACCCACACCAAATGCACATTGAGTAGTTCAATAAAAGGGTTAAAGGAAGGAGACCAAGTTTTGACCAAGAAAGAGTGTTCTCCCCAGACTCAAAGTAGTCTCGACACCAAGTTTCTATCCTTGGAAGAGGAAAAAGAAGCAATGAAAAAGCCTTTTGCACAAAGGAAAATCTCCATCTTACCAACCTCAAGGGACTTCCAAGAATCCAACCTAGTTTTGCAAGTCAAGCAAAGAGGACCAAAGATTGAAAAATGGCAAACAAGACCTCTACATTGGTAAAAATCCACATTGTTGACCACATCTACATCACAAACCACCATTAGAGATGGAGTGTAGGAAAGAGGCTTAGACTTGCACAAAGGATGAGCAAAACTTTTTGGTCGCCTAGGCATAGTTGGAAACAGCGGGGTCGACAATATGAACAACACCCACAAAAGGAGACCGAGGTCAAGTGGGAATGGCTCCAAGCAGATAAGGCACTTTAGAAGGAGAGAAAGGAAGAGAATCCACCTTCAGACCAAGCACAACAACACTAGAGCGGGGAGCCTAAAAACGATACCACAAAAAGTGTCCAGGAGTTGTAAGACTCGATAGGAATCTTTTAGTTCATTTTCTAAATTACATTGTGTAGGGACAAGGTTTTGGTGTTGCGGACTATGATTGCAAGTGTTAAGAGCTTGTGTAGAATACAATGGAGCTCTTTATATTGCTATAGTGGCATTACATTACTTGTAAGTGACTAAACATAAGTGGCACAAGGTGTGGATCTCACACTTACTAGATTTTTTTCCCATTTAAGGGATTATCTAGCAATAGCTTCTCTTTCAATTCTATGATGTTTCTTTTCATCTCCCTTTAATTCTATTATTGTTTTACATGAATGTAATTAAGGCATGAAGGCACTAGAAACATTGCTATATCTTTTATTGCTGGTAGAATAGGCAAGAAAACCCATTGTTGATAAACTTGTGACGAATATCCTCCCAATTTATAGATCACATTGGTATCAAAATAGGTTTCATAGCGCATGCGGCCAACTAGAGCAAATGGAAGCGGTAATTTCTTGTCTTTTGAACTTGGAATCGAAACAAGAGAATGATTAAGGACAAATGGGATGGGATGGACGTGAAGAAGAAGCGCTTTGAAGGTTAGAAGCAAATGTTGCAAAAATTGCTCATGTTGAAGAGAAACTTGATAGGCTTGAGATCATGACACTAACTTTTATAAGAATGGTGAGAATCTTGAAATTAGAAGGTTAACTTAGGAAGGCTTATTGTGAACAAGGAGAGTCTTCATCGAGAAGGTTACTTAAAGCTAAACCAAAAATGGACATTCAGCCATATGTTGAGGAAATTAGTGCAAAAATGCTCGATCAATGTATCTTAAAAATGGATATTTATTTTAACATAGGCATGTTCTCACATGGTATGAGAGTTATGCACTCTCTTTGAAAATCCAAAAAGTGGCGTCATTTTCAAATGGGGAGATTTTATGGAACTACTTCATAAGAAATTATACCCAACTTGTTATGAAGAAGAATAAGTAATAGAATGGCATTATTTGATACAAATGGAAAGACAAGTGTTGAATCTTACTCCAGTATTTAAGAAGAAAGAAACACAGCTTGGGTAATGTGTCACGGACCATGAGCTCTTCGTGAAATACAGAGGGGGTCTACTTGATCACCTATATTGAGTTGGATAGAAAGAATAGTTCTTCTTACAAGCACAAGCAGCATAATGAGAAGCAGCAACAAAGTATTTAGAAGGATGGAATCCATAGCAAAGGCAAGAGCAAAATGAACACTACTTCTATGAATCGAAAGGTAAAGAGAATCTTCATCGCACCCATTGTGATAAGGATAGGTGGTTGCTGGAAATTGCACGCACAGTTCCTTCTTGGGCTTAGAGGGGAAGAAACAAGAGTACTCCATATGGAAGTGAAGTTAAAGAGATTTGAGTGTGGCAACTCTAGTGGATGATAGATGTCTTGTACTATTCTCTGTAGGGGTGCTTTCAAAGATGGTGTTTCCTCACATGATGGTAAGGAGCTTACACAAACATTTCCACGTCATACTTCAAGTAAGAGGTAAAAACGTTGAAGCAATGTTTGATACATGTTCACAAATACAAATAAACCTTGTAATGAAATTGCTTTAGAGATTGTAGAATAAGGTCATCGATATGTTTTAAGATGGTTACAAAGAGAAGATGAAATGGATGTAACAAAACAATGTAAATTCCATAATTGAAACACTAGTGGATATGATATGCAACTAAGATCCTAGTGATTAGATGAAAAACTATTGATAAAATATGCAAAATGGAGGTGTATTTCCAAATTGAAAGATAAGTGATGTAATTAAGCTAAGATGAAGATGAGATATGACAATGCTATGGAATTGATATGAAATTAAGGAGATATGAGAATGCTATGGAATTGATATGAAATTAAGCTAGATGCATGTTATTATCATCGTTCGAAGTCCATATCTTTTTAACAGAAGATGTTTACAGTCAAGAAAAATTACCGAAGTTGATTAGTGCATTTTTGGGAAGTTAAGCATATCGATATCGATTATCGATTGGGATGGTTTAACTTCCGTTATTGGCATCTCAGGGAGTTTCAGGAAAAGCCATATGCTTCAAAAAAGGGAATTGGTTGCTTGTTAGAACCCAAGAGTAGGAAGACCCAATCGTCCTTTTAGTTCATCGTACAGGAAGCAGAATTTTGGAGTTGAGGCTAATTTCAAGTGTTAAGAGCTTGTGTAGACTCCATTGGAGCTCTGTATACACTTAAAGTGGCATTGTATCAATTGTAACTGTCTGAAAACTAGTGGCACATTGATTTTTACTCTCTTTGATGATTAAATTTATTTTGTGCCATACATTTTCATCGTTGGTCATAAACTGAAGATGTTAGGCAACGATAGAACATTCAGACCTTTTAATATTTAAATATGAAGGATGACAACAAGATCATGGCATATATTCCCAGCCTAGCGATTGCTTTAAAAACAAAAGATTAAATTATGATTAACTAATAGACTAGGGATAGGGTATCAAAGATTATGACTTAGAGTAAAAAGGGTAGCGTATTAAAGGTTATAACTTGGAGTAAAAGGAGCATATTAAAAGATGAATCGAGAGGAAGGGCAGGCAATTGGACATAGGAAAGGGGCTTTTATAGTCCACGATGCCAGCCATCTATGTATGGGTCTACAGATGGGTTAGAGCAGTATGGAACTACCTCGTACTCCTTGCGGGAGGTACCTAACTGCACTACAAACGAGGCGTACAAACCTTACCCCCTTGTGGGATTTGAACTTATGACCTCTGTTTCAAAAGCACAAGTTCTCCACCACTAGGCCAACTCAGGCTGTACAATCTTGCCAGACAAATATACTTATTCGTGTTTCCTTCATGGAGTATGAATCAGAGACTCAGCAATCTTGAGGACGAAACCCCTCATAGGTTGAAAACTCAAAGATGAAAACCTTCAAATTCTTCATCAAGTTAGTGAATGAAAACCCCTAACTTTAGTAACAATATTTCAAGACACTTGTACAATAGAAATAGCTGCAAATTGTAAGAAGGATTACAGCAGATATTCAAAAATAAGTTTTATATTTTCATAAAAAATATTATAAACTTTAAATCTGAAATATATATTTAACTTATAGTAGTAAAGGATACAAAAATATTTGTAATTAATCATGTGAGCACTATTGTGAGTGTGGGATATTTATTTAAATCGGATATAAAGAAATTATAGAATGGGACATTACACACTCCATAAAGATATATCCAGCGATAGCTTCTTGTTTCAGTTGTGTGATGCTTCTTTTTATGTCCCTTCAGCTCTGCTATTGCTTTCCATTATATTATTAACGGTTTGAACGAACTAGAAACATTGCTACGTTATCTATCGTTGGTGCAATAGTCTATGTTTGAAGGTCGTTTCATGATTTCAACAAGAGGATCCATTTCTTATGAACCTGTGTGAGGATATCATCCCAAATTACGGATCAAATAGCATGGTCATATTAAAAACAAGTTCTTCAACTATATTAGCTTAGTTCTTTCATCCTCTATCTTGAGGACATTCTTGCATTTCTCTAAAAGAATTAATTCCAAAACAACACAGAAGTCTGAATATTGAATATATATTGCTATAATAAAGTACTATGCAACCAAATAATTTATGAAGCATCAAACTGGAATACTCAATTCAGTCACCATAAGTTACTGACCTAATTCTATGGGTTAATAGCAAACCTCTTTAAATCAAATCAACGAATAAAAAACAAAATTTTGTCCAGAATTTCTTTCCAGAACTTGGATGAAATGGATAAAACCATCAGTACTATTCATAAAAAATGGTACCTACATTGACACTGCACCAGACTAGGCTTCAGGAACTCAGATAATCTAACTATTAAAAAGAAAAGCCTTAACATCCACTTAAGTTGCCTTTTGTTCTCCTGAAATCAGACATTTTATAAATTTAAGAAGCATATGTTACATAACCTCAGATTGGATTCCTCTGCCTTCGCAATACAAGGAGCCTCTGTACATTCTCAAAACTAATCATTCAAGGGGATTTAGTTTATGAGCAATCAAAAAGAATCATATCCGATAGGTGAAAAAACATGATGCCCAAATACCAAGAACAGTTATGAAAGTATCAACTCACCATCTATTAACATATGCAACTATAACACTAAGAATGTCAGATAAATAGCAACAAAATTATTACACCAACGCTTCTGGAATTACTTCATCCGACTCTAGAGTAAACTTCAATGATATCTTCATCTTCCATTTCCAGACCTTGTGCTGTTTGACTAGGAGATATCTTTCCTCCATCAAAGCAGAAAACTAAATCATCAACTCGTCCTTTCACATATTCAGCATACGCCTTGAAAAGCTTTTCAAGTTTGTCATCCTGCCACAATGCATGAGCTCAGTCAAAATCAATTGCTGATACAGAGCTGTAATTCACAAGATATTGTTTTGTCAAAAAATAAATCATGCCTGTAAAGATCACCCTTGGATTCCATTAATGATTTCAATGTGATCACCCATCCCCCATATTAAGCAACATTTGCAGTAGTCATTCTAATGTTATCATAAATGGATTTGATCCTGGCATTCACTGCCAATCTACTTGATAAAATGTTATTCAAAGAAGACTATTCAAAACATGAACAAAAATTAAGTTACTTTTCAGGGACATTTCAAAACAAAACAGATTCTGATATTTTATTTTAAATTTTTAGGTCTAAAAGTTTATAAGAATGGATACCTGCCTACTGTTACATATAATTCAAAAGTAAAATGCTCTTGCCAGGAGATGTTGGAAGCATGCACATAAATGGGGGAGGCCATTTTAAAATAGGGTATAGGAATATTTGAATATGGATTCAGCCATATTACATTTAAATATGGTTACCCATCCCCCAAACCCAAGTTTCCTGTCAACCATGGGTAAATGACAAAGAATGTAAAGGTTAACCTGCTGCAAATGTAGTTTTTCATTTTAAACCAGTAAGCAACCCCCCTCACGGAGACATTCATGGCAGCTTGAGAATCACCCCTATTTTACCAGGCAATGCAGCAGCTAAATGCCTTTTACAGTGTAGACACCTAAATCTGTCCATATCTGACCACATCTGACTTTACCTTCTCATAGTAAATATTTAATTAATTAGTTTACCCATCACCTTCATCCCACCTTATTCTAATACATTAATTAAATATATATTTATTATCCCCAAAATTCTCCAACAATCAAATAATTGATTTAGGCTAATAAATCTTTATCACCTTTTCTTCCACTATTTAATTCTATTTTATCTCTCAATCCTTGTCCATTTAATCCTAGCTATTGAATTCATTCATATGGATCACAACCTAAACTTGTCATCATGTAACAAGTATCCCTCCCACCTTTATTCTCTCACATGTGAAAGGATGCAAAAGTCAAACTAACTTTGCATCTCATCCATCCATTTCATATTATATCTCCAAATCTCAACCATTTAAATAATGATGTTTCCCTACTGAAATACTAAACCTATCTCCTACACCATATGGGATGATTGTCACATGACTGCAACTTTTGATCCAAGCCATAATCCTCAATCAATCCTAGTCATCCGTCAACCAATCCATCTAGGCCTTTGATTTCTCTATTGGAAATTCTATAAATGAAATGCCTATGATCCAATTTGATCATCTTCTATCAGCTTAGCACTATGCTGTTGAATTTTCTATAAATCTTATCTCATCCTATTGTTCTGCTCCTACATTTTCTATCTAATTTTCCATCATCATCCGTATGTTGCCCAATTCTCTATAGATTCTTCTCTCATCCTATTGCTATGCTATTGCATTTTCTATCTATTCCAAAAGAGAAAATCAAGAACAGCTACAGTGTACTCTACTTCAGCTCAATCTAAGGAGAAAGAAGGGTTTTAGCTGAAGGTATTGTGTGTGTATTGCATTATCTTCTATGTTATTTACCTTTAATCTTTTCTTGTCTTCACCAGATTCCCCCTTAATTTTGAATGTGGTTTCCATTTCTCAAATTGACACTGATTTAAAATTTTAGATAGCAATCTATAATATAAAAGACACCAAAACCTCTTTGTGCATATTATTCTAGTCTGCTTTTCATGATGTTAACTAGAAGATCCCCGGCATGCTAATTTTACAAATTATCAATTCCATGTTAGGTTGCCACTACGAGTATGGAAATGCGCTCAGATTTGGGATTTGGGTAAAGCTACTATGGCAAAAGAAATTATGGGTACACAATGTTGTGACGATTTCACACATCGTCCCATTGCAAATGGGGACCCCCGCTTTTTGCTTGATAGCATAGGTGTTTTTGCTTAGCCATCTTTAGCTTGGCAATAGTTTAGAGTCTTTCAGCCCTTTGCTTGTGAGAAGGTTTTTACCTTAGGGTGTGATCAAATCTGGAATTCAAATTTCAAGTCCAGGTCCAAAATACATTGAGACATGAACCAGCTAGGACTCGAACCTAGGACCTTCAATACGCTGCTGGAGTGCTCTACCACTGAGCTACTGGCCCCTCTTGGACCGGTCCATCATCGGTCCAGGTGTGGCTTATTTCCAACACCAACACCCCCCCTTAAGCCACACCTCTCATGTGCTTGGGGCTCCTAGCCTGGACCTGGCTCTGATACCATGTTGAGACATGGACCAGCTAGGACTCGAACCTAGGACCTTCCATACGCTGCTGGAGTGCTCTACCACTGAGCTACTGGCCCCTCTTGGACCAGTTCATCATTGGTCCAGGTGTGGCTTATTTCCAACACCAACAAAATAGGCGTCAAGGCTGAGAGTTGAGATCAAAATGCACATGGTTGTAAAAGATGTCAAAAGTTGCTAAATGTTGTAAATGTTGCCAAAATTGCAAAAAACATTGTGACAAGGAAAGTTAGCAAAAATTGATGATTGAAATGTTGAGTGTGAACATTTGGAAAATGATGTTTGGTGTGGGAAAATAATGAGAATTCAATGTCTAGACAAATTTCTTTCTTCCTTATAAAACACGGCCAAGGTATGCTTAACACATTGCAAGGTCAAGAGGCATCAAGTCAGCCCTATAAGGGTAAAACAAAAACAATTTAAAATGCAAAACATACAATCAGGTCAGCCTGATTAGGAGGGTAAAGAAATGAATATAAGTAAGGGATCATTTGCCAAACATTTTCAAACAATTTCAAATTCATTCAAGTTCAAATTAGGAGCAGACTTAAGGCGAATTTAGGGCAAGTTTTGGGACTGATTCCTGATTTAAATTGTCATTTCCAGACCTATGACGTGTGAACCAAATCTGCAATAGTAATATTTCCAAGCTTCGACTTCCATTTCCAGGTTTGCAAGGGTTATGAGTGATGAGATTTGTGAAAAGATTGATTGTGTTTTCATTCATTTCATAAGTGTTTGATTCAATACTTGTTTGTTTTGCTGGCCTGATACAAGGAAGGGAAACATGATAATCAAAGCTTGAGTAGAAGGAAGATGCAACTTGCAAGGATATCAAGAACTCGAAACTCTGAAGCATTGCAACATGAAGGGAATCACAAAGAGGTATTTTGGCAAGGGCACTATTTGACCTTCCTAGTGCAATCCTGCCAAAGGAATACATTTCCTTTCCATGCTCCAAGTCCGCTCAAGGGGAATTTCTTGACAAGGTAGAAGATGCGCACCAACAAGGTGTAGTGAATTGATTAAGTCTCAATGATATGAGCGCAATCCCGCCCAAAGACATGACCAAGTTAAAAGGTGAAATAAGCTAAGGCATAAGGTGGAAACGCGCTATTTCCTGTTCACCTTGAAATCCTATCCATCTCACTTTGCAAGGGCACTAATCGACCTCCATGTTGCAATGCCTCTCCTTTCAAGGAATCATGGTTAGGAACTTCAAATGATGATGAACACAAAGAACTCCCAAACATGAGAACGAGGCAAGCAAACAAATGATAGAGAAAGATATCCCACTAGTGTAGGGGAATCAAGAAGAATCAAGGTCAGGATATTTGTAATGTCCCCTCTTTCTTAGTGCTCATTCAGGATGGGACAGCAAAAAGGAAACACATCTTCTCCTAAGATTGATCAGGAATCTAGGAATGAATTGAGAAGAAAGTTGTGTTTTACTTGCAAGGAGCCCTGGGAATCGAGTAACAGATGCCTTGGCAAAGGCAAAGCCCACCTTATTGAGGTGAACTCAGACGTGGAGGATGAGAACATACTGGACACAGATGATGAGGGGGTACATGATGAGCCTACTCGAGAGCCACCACGGATAGAACTTGATCCTACTGACTCCATGGCTACGGCCAATGTTACTATGGCCACACTTTCGAGCTATCCCAAGTTCCACACCTTCAGACTGAAGGGTACTATACAGGGGCAGTGTGTAGTGTGTTTGGTGGATACTAGAGCAACCCATATTTTTATTGATCAGAACCTGGTAGAGAAACGTGGGTTACAGTCAAAGGAATTTTCGAGATTTGGAGTGAAGGTTGCAGATGGAGCAATGTTAGGTTGCACCAAGAGAATTCCTCAGCTTAGTATTCAGATGGGCGACTACATATTGACAGACGATTTTTATATCCTACCATTAGAGGATTATGATGTGGTTCTTGGTATGCAATGGTTACAGGGAATTGGCAGAGATATCATAGACCACCACAGGATGCAGTTGGAGTTCATTGTTGATGGCAAGAAAAGAGTGTTGAGGGCATTGTTAGATGGAGACCCCAAGGAGGTTTCTTCACGCATGTTGGAGACTATTATCAGCCATCGAGACATCCTTTGGGCTACACAGTGTTATATTTCATCCAAAACACCTACATCGCAGGATGGAAGATCTTTTCATATTGATATCCAAAAGATTTTGGATAAGCATGGGGTGGTATTTCGTGACATACTTCCTAGAGTACCACCAAATAGAGAGTTTGAGCAAGTGATAGAACTCGAGGGAGCAAAATCGGTTATGACCACTCCTTAGCGCCATCCTAAGGCCTCATTAGACTGAGTTCTAGTCCTTTTGCTTCTTCGGTAGTGCTGGTGAAGAAGAAGGATGGGACTCTTCGCATGTGCATAGATTACCATGCACTTAACAAGAAGACAATTAAGAACAAGTGTACCATTCCACACATTGATGAGCTACCGGATGAGTTACATGGCACGATTTACTTCTCGAAGATTGATCTTCAATCGGGGTATCATCTAATTAAGGTGCGAGAGTCACATATACACAAGACAGCATTCAAGTGCCACTACGGTCACTATGAGTTTCTAGTGAAGCCTTTCGGCCTCACTAATGCACCCGCTACATTTCAGTCCTGCATGAACCACATAATCAATAAGCATCTGCAATAATTTGTTTTAGTATTCTTTGATGATATCTTAATTTACAGAAAATCATGGGAGGAACATTTGAGGAACTTGGATGAGGAGTTGAGCATTATGGAGTCTCATCTAAGATGTCCAAATGTGAATTTGGACTTACTGAGATTCTATACTTGGGTCATGTGATTGGTGTGGATGGAGTCAAAGTACATCAGGAAAAGATCCAAGCCATTCTTGATTGGCCACCTCCCAGGAACATCTCAGAGTTACGTGGATTCCTTCAGCCTTGTGCTTATTACAGAAGGTTTGTTAGAGGATATTCTCAGCTTGCAGCACCATTGACAGACCTTACCACAAAAGGGGTATTTCGTTGGGCAAAGGAAGCACAAGGGGTATATGATAAGCAGGTAATGAGTACTTGTCCTATGTTGACACTTCAAGATTTCACCCAAGCTTTTGTGCTTGAGTGTGATGCTTCAGGAGAAGGTGTGGGTGGAGTTCTCATGCAAAATCATCATCCCATTGCATATGAGAGTAGGAAATTGAAAGATAATGAAAAATTATACTCTACATATGACAAAGAAATGTTGGCTATTATGCATGCATTAACAAAATTCAAACAATACTTGGTTGGAGGGAGGTTTGTTGTTAGAACTGATCATAACAGCCTTAAGTACTTCCTAGAACAAAAGGAACTCAATGAGAGGCAGCAAAGACGGGTCAGTAAGATCCAAGCATCCGATTTTGACATAGAATATGTCAAAGGAAAAAAGAATATTGCTGCTGATGCATTATCTAGAAAGCCCTCCATTGCTGCTCTATGTTCGTTGAGTGAGATTTCAGCTGATTAGAAATCTCTCCTCTTGGTAGAATATTCCAAAAATCAGCATGTATGTGAAATCATGGATGGGATCATTCAGGATGATAGATACACAGTTGTGGATAATGTAATCTACTATAAGGGAAGAAATTATTTAGTTTCAAAATCTAAACTGAAAAATCAGATTTTACATGTTTATCATGATACACCTATAGCTATACATTAGGGGTTTGGCAAGACTTATAGGCATATTAGAGAGAGTTTCTCTTGGAAGGGCCTCAAAGATGATGTTTTACAGCATGTTAGGAAGTGTATGACTTGCCAACAAAATAAAACTAAAAATACATTCCCTGCTGGTCTGCTGCAACCATTACCCATTCCGGAACAAAAATGGATGGGAATCTCCATGGACTTCATCACAGGATTTCCGAGGGTGCAAAGGAAGGACTGTATATGTAGTTGTAGACAGATTGACAAAATATGCACATTTCTTCGCCATAGCAGCAGATTACTCAGCTTCACATGTGGCTGATTTATTTTTCAGAGAGGTGTTTCGTCTTCATGGACTCCCTAAAACCATTGTTAGCGATCGAGACAGCCGGTTCATGAGCTCTTTTTGGCAGGAATTGTTTCGACTCACTGGTACGAATTTGACTCCCAGCACTAGCTACCACCCCCAAACAAATGGACAAACAGAAGTGGTTAATAAATGGATTGAGGGGTACTTGCGCAATTATGTTTTAGGACAGCAATGTGCATGGGTGCAATGGTTGCACTTGGGAGAGTTTTGTTACAACACTACACATCATTTGTATATTGATGTCTCCCTTGCATGCCTTGTATGTTTATGATGCTATGTCATTCGTGGATTTGGCATTTGAAGATAGTAGAGCACCTTTGGCACAAGATTGGCTCCAAGAGAATCAGGATATCCTTAAGTCTCTTAAGGATAGCATTCAAAGAGCTCAGACTCAGCAAAAGACATATGCTGATCACCACAGGATTGCGAGATCATTTGAGGTTGGTGATATGGTGTTCCTGCATCTCCAACCTTACTGGCAGAGTACCTTGACGAAGAATGAGTGGAAAAGCTTAAGCCCTGCTATTATGGACCATACCGTGTGCTGAGGAGGATTGGGAAAGTTGCCTATGAGATTGAGTTGCCACCTAGCAACAAGATTCACAATATGTTTCATGTATCATGCCTTAAGAAAGTTGTTGGACAGAATGTTGTGACTTCACCTAAGCTAGCCCCCTTGGATGAGGAAGGAAAATTGACTATGGTGCCAACGGATTTTCTTGACAGACATGAGAAAAAGTTGAGAAATAAAGTGATCCGGGAATATTTAGTAAGATGGAAGGATTTACCCATAGAGGATGCCACATGGGAAGGTGAGGAGATTCTATGGCATCCTGCTTTATGTTTGCTTGAGGGCAAGCAATCTCAGGAAGGGAGGACTGTAATGTCCCCTCTTTCTTAGCTCGTTCGGGATGGGAGATTCACTTGTCATCCATCTCAACAGGTGAAATTCAATGTTTGGAGATGATTAGCTAGCCAAGAATGGGTTTATACTTGGTAATTTTTGGATTTGGTGAGCTTATTATAATAAAACTTAATAATAATGTGTTATAAAGTTACTTTTTTCTAAAATTAGAAAAAAGTTAATAAAAGTGACTTTATAAGTTACTCTATGACTCAATAAGTAACTTTATTTTAAAAAGTTACCTTGCACATCTTAGATGGTCAAGTTGCTATGATGACTCGACGATCAAGCTGGGCGAACTTCATGGAGAGAAAAGATTCCTTTGGAATCTTCCTTGGATGCCTTATGATCGATTAGCGCTGGGATTTCATAAAAGAGCATATGGTCGATCAAATGAGAGATTAGATTGTTGTTTTTTGAGAATATTTTCATTTTTTCAGGTCTGCAACGTGGTTGGCAGGATTCTGGAGTGAAATTGGGTATGGAAACCACCAATTTTTGGTGTTAGGACAAAATCCCTTTCACCTTTCTACATATCGATTTGACTGAAATGCCCATATTTGGCCGAGGGCAAAATTCAGATATTTATTGGCAGCTACAGCAAGTTTATAATATGAAATACAGATCTGGGCAGTAATTTGACCATTTTCATTGAAATTTGTACACATTTTAGGCCAGCCATACCTTCTCTAGCTGGGCTGTACCATTTGCATTTGGCTGGAGTTTGTAGAAAATAAATACAAGGGTTTTGAGTCAACAATTTGCATTGATATTTGGAGAAATAAGGTCATCTATGATCAGCATATTCAATAATACAAGGAAATTCTCCGTTCCTGGAAGGCCACACCTGGCAAGAAATCAGATTTCCATTTGGGTCTGCTTAGTTCTTCTCCAATTGTTTTTGGCAATTCATTTTAGAGTCAATAAAGTCTTTTGGAGCTAATACCACACTCTGGGAGCTCCTACATCAGCATGTATTGAATTCCAGTCAAATAAGGAGGCTCAACCAGGCAAGCTCAGGACTCCTGGTATGCAAATTTGCACCTTGAACAAAATAAATTGTCATTCCTGTCAAATTGCATTGCTGTGATAAAAATCAGAGTTCTGATTTTCAATTTTCAGAATTAGTTTAGTTTTCTATTTGTAATTATTTCTATGGTACATCATTAAAAAACCCTCAAAAAACCATAAAAAAACTCAAATTATCAAAAACTTCAAAAAAGAATCTCGCTGGTCAAAGGTTCTAAGTGCAACAAACCAATCAGTTTGAGTTCAAACCCAATCGTGTTAAATTTGTACCCTAGTTCAGTAATCAGATTTGTAACATTTAATTATTTGTTAGCATTTAGTAAATCATAATCAAGTAAATCCAAGAATGAAACAAGAGAGCAGGAGACAAACACAAAATACCCTGGGAAAAACCTAGCACTAAATGTAAAAGTATTGTAATTTCCAATTTAATGAACAGATTATATGCAGGATGGTGTATTTTAAATTTGATATTATGACTATGACACTAATATTGCTATCTTTCTTTTACTGCAGGTTAGGAGGATGAACATGTATCAATTTCAATGTCATCTCCTTTGGTTTGAATGATGTATAAGTAGTAGGATGGCCACGATCAAGTGGCACCTTGATCGGACATGTCTTTTAGACATGTCCGACCAACATGTCACTTGTGTCGTGACCCTTACCAACATTAACCGATCCATAACTAATCGGTGCTACAAACATTAATGTATCGGTATAATGATAACAGTGCTTATACCCGATAATGAATCGTTTAATGCTATGAACATACCCGATGGTGAATCGGTATCACTGTTAATGATAACAGCGCTTATAAACACATCCTATCATGAATCAGTATTTGTTAATTGTTTCAGATAAAACATACCCGATAATGAATCGGTATCAAAGCATATAATAATGGATCAATATAAAGTAAACAATAACAATTACAGTTAGCATTATATGCTATCAGGTTAATACCCCGATAGCATATTAATGCCGATTCATATATGAATCGACATTAATATGCTATCGGGTTAGTAGCCTGATAGCCCTTTAGATTGATGCTTAACATAGTTAAGTAGATCGTCAATCTAATCCATCATTATCCAATATCAATATCATAATTATGATCAATGTTATAGTCTGATAAACATAAAGCATGAATGAGTAAACTAATAACAGAGTAGAGAGTTAGGAGAGTCTTATCTTGCAGAAGCTACTAATGCATTAACACTAAAGACCCACAGGTCAGATTATGTATTCACTCTTAATTGTACAAATACAATACTTAGCTTGATTCTCCAGATCTGATCCTCTTTTGTATATCAGATCTGCCCTTCTAAATACACCAAGTCTGCACCAAAATGCCTTATATCCTCTTGGACAAGTTCGCATTATCCTCTTCTATTTTTCGCACCTTTAGTTGCAGAGATAGTTAGCTGATTGCATGTAAGATGAAGTGAATAATTGTATTTGCAATTTGACTTTATTTATATGAGTCTTTAACCCATATATCCAAGTCGACCTTCATCCTTTTTGGCGCCAATTTATTTATTGAGGTGTGGTGCCTTTTAGGGTGGCGTGGAGGTATGGGGCCGAACTTAACTTGGGGGCACGTTACCTAGTTACAAACAACAATTGGCATCTTTAAATATTCAAGATGATGGTGAATCAAAGAAGAGAAACATCTGAAGAACATGAGAATGATATCAAGACAACATTGCTTTACAAGAAAAGATTTTACATTGACCTTGGATTTCTCTTGGAAATCCAAGACATGAGGACTTTACAACAACAACAACAAAAAAATGCACATGTTCCACCTTTCAATAGGACATTAAGATGCACAAGATCAATGTGAAGATAAAGATTAGCTCAAACATGAAGAAGACTTCACAATGGTGGTGAATATAAGATTATTGCAACATGAAGTCAAGAACTACACCAAGGAATCCAAGTCCGAGACAAGGAATTTTAAGATCAGACAACACAAGGAGAGAAGTAATTCAAAATTCCCAAACATGAAGTGAAATGTGATCAAGATGAAAGACAGTTTCAGAAGAGTTGAGCAAAGTTAGAAGCTTAATCACCAAAGATGATACAATTTGGGAATATGAACCACCACAATCAATCAAGCAATTGGAAATGTTGAGTATCAAGAGATATTGCCTAAAAGCAAGTACTTCTTTGTGATAATCTACAAAGAGCAAGCTGAGTTGGTGCCTAGTCACATTCAACCAATCAAGAGGTTCCAAGTCAAGGCATCCAAGTTCAATGTACCAAGCTCATCCTACGAGGAGGACAACTACACATGTCACATGTGGCACTACATCGAATATTGTTTAATGTGCCTAACCCTATTTCTCATTGGTCTACAATCAAAGAGGACATGTCCAAAACATTGTAATTTTCTCATTGGTCGAAATCAAGTTTGTTGTATCTAACCCTAATTAGGGTTTCAGCTTGTAATCTTGGCCATTGATTCCAAATCAATCAAAGCCATTCATTTGTAATTGAGAAGCTACAAAGGGCTTGCTCTCCTCATTTGTAAAGGTTAATAGACAATAGAAAGTTAATAGTTCAATAGTAGAAGAATAGTTGGCTAAGTAGGAGTTAGTAGAGTAGAAAGGAAGACAGAGATTGTTGCCAAGGCTTGATGGAATAAACATACTACTTCCATTGAAGATATGGTGGATTTTGTGTGTTATTTTAACATGTTGCATGGTTTCTACTTCTCAAGTTTCAATTCAAGTTTTAGCTAAAGTTCATTGATCTTAATGAAAAAATATGATGATATGCGATGAATTCATCGGTTCATACTTTTTGTCGTTTGTTGATTGTAAGCTACTGTGTAAAGTTAGCTTGAACCTTGTTATTGTGGCTAAGTTTGATTGTAAATATTTCATTTGGATTGCGCCAACATTGGGTATTTGGATGGATTTTACAATGTGAAAATCTTTCACTACCTTAGGAGATTGCACTCTTTCTATGCCGTTGTCAGCTATATCTGCACAAGTAGAAAGTGGTTTCATAAAGAGTTTGTCTATCAAAGCATTATTCATTATCATCATTGTCCTTAGGATTAGCATAGATTCTCTAAACCCTTTCCCTTTTGATATTTCTTTGTTTGAGTAGGTTAGTTTCTACGTTTCAACTATGATTCTTAAACGTAAGTCCCTTTGTGATACCAGCATATCACATTATTTCAACTATGACTATACAATTTGCATTGTCAAGGCTTGACTAAAGAAACCTTGGGTTTACCTTACTTGATCATATCATTTAGCATTTGAGGTTTCCTTGTTCAAGATAAGATAGGATACTTAGTATTTTATTATGTGTTCAAATTGTATAAAAAAAAAATCAACACACGAGTGACTATTTAGGAATTTAAAATATATTTGATACCCGTTACTAAAATTAAGTTAAATAATAGAAATGAAAATACATTTCATAATTAATTATATATCTAATTGTCAAACCATAATTCACATTATGTAATTTTGTAAATATAATATACCTGCATTTCATTCATTGAATTGAAAAGATAATTGACAATTCAATGTTTTTGATAATGGATAAAGGTGGATTTCTAAAAGGGCCCAAACCTTTTTACACAAAAAGTCTCCAGCATAACAGCTAAATGGTGAAACAGCAGCAAGAGAAAAACAACAATAAAGCAAAACTCCAAAAGAAAACCTACAACAACGCACCAAAAGGTGCGGCCCAAACTAGGCAACCACTCGAAAACACTAAAGAATGACTAATTCAAGGCAATAAGTTAAACTGCTACAAAGAGTCCCTAACACAAACACCATCCCTTCCTAAAGCCTTGCAAAAGACCCACCTGATGGAACTCCCAAGAGAAGAAACCAAGGCCAAATCTAAAGGGATCAAATGGCAAGAGAAAATGAATTCCTTAGCAGCCAATAAGCTGCCCACACAAGAACCATCCAAGGCATCTCCTTGTGAGATTTGGTATCAAATGGTAAGAGGAAATGAATTCCATAGCTGCCAACAAGTTAACCACACAAGAACTGTCCAAGACCTCTCCTTATGAACCTTCATTTGATTAGTTGCTGTGGGTTGAAGCCAGATAACGAAGGAAAGAATATTCTCAACTCCACACTCTGCAAAATATGAGATTGCAATTTAGGGAGCACCAATTGTACCATCTCACCCAAAGTAACATGTTTCAATTTATCATACTTGCACCTCAAACTAGAATGCCTCATTTTGAAGCATTTCACACACACATCAACAAGGGAATCTTCATAAATACACTATTGCATCCAAGTCCCTAGTTACCAAGATAAAGAAATCAAAGAAAGAAGTTTCTTACCAATGTCCACATTGATGCAAAACAAACAAACAACGAGTACTTTCTAGATTTGGTATCCGGATCAATAGTACTAAATTGACCAATCAAGTTAACAATGCCCACAAACACTTCCACATCCCAATATTCTAGAGGCAATTGTTTAACAAAATTTGTCCTTGGAAAAAACCCTGAAAACCAACTATGGAGACATAAACCTACACATCCAAGGAACCACGGCACACACAAGAGAATACAATCGCAATCGTCAAAAGTTGAAAAAGAAACCAAGAAGAAACTTCAAGGCAAGGCCAAGATAACAATCAAGCCACAATGCCCCCCAATTTCTTTGATCCCAAGCTTTGAAGTCATCAATATTGGGTCCCCCACAAACATTCCTATGAAGGAATTATTCAATCTATCAAAGGTCCTATCAACCACAAAGTCAAGAACATTGATTGCCATAAGGAAAAATGTACCCCATTTCTCAATAAACCCTTCCTAGATAGAAGTCATAATCAAAATAGGCCCAAAATCCTTCAAGTCATACATAGAAGAAGACGGCAAACCAACAATAGAGACTGCAAGATCAAGCACAAAACAGGGTGCATCAAAGCAGTCTCATCCACAACCTAGTGCAACCCATCCTCCACCAGACCTTACATGCCCCCCAAGTCGACAAGGCACAAAACAAACTCCCCCAAAAAATATTCCACTGCAAGAGCTTGCACTAGCAGAATGTGCACCCCCTCACATTGACAAATCAATTGCAACTTGCAAGCGTTGATCACAACCTCATCGAGGTTGATAGGGTGAAAACAATCCCCCATGCGAACCCCTCTTCGTGGAAAAATAAACAAGATCCCAATTGCCCAACACAAAAGCAAGCTCTAATGAAACATCATAGGAAACAAGGAAAGCTTTCCACACACTAGCAAACTAGCAAGCATCCAGCCAAGGATACAACAACTTCACATCCTCCTCAATAGACCAGTTGCATTTCCACTCATCCATAGCATCTCCACAGCTACTACTATCTACATCAACATCACCATTCCACAAGTACACAACTTTCTACAATTTCTTAACACCAAAATAAATATATTAATTAAAATATTTTTTAAAAAATATAAATATAAAATAAAATAAAGTACAATTTAAAATATCACTTTCAATTTTAGCACCAATTTTGGGCCCTAGTGCCCTTAACCCAACAAGTATTTATGTTGCTGGTGTGTGTTGGGTTCCACATCTGGATTTGGAATGTTTTTGAGAGTTTTCTCAAGCGGTGCAAGCTAGGATGCAAACCCTAGCTGCCCACCTAAGTCAAGAGGCAGACCTAGTTTCCTCTCTTTTTTACTGTTTATTTAATCAGAAATTGCAATTTAATCAAAGGATCTATTGTCAAGTTGGGCGAAGTCTTGTAAGGATAATCCACCAAGCAAGAATCTGCAGCCAGTTGTCAAGGATTGTGAGAATATTATAATGTTCTGGGTGAATACAGCAGTCCAGAGGTCTACATTACATGGCCTCTAACCTAAACCAATCCTGGACAGCAAACTTAGTCAGTTTATTCAGAAGCTCCCTCAACCACAACCATTGTTTGCTCAGAAGGGTGGAAGCATGGAAATGAGATGCTTTCAAGTTTCAGCATCTCCTTAAGGCTGAAACAGATTGAATTTTTGCCCCTAGATTATCTTCACAATTTCTGCAAGATCCTTTTCTGAAACTAGGTCTGATAAAGGGACAAAGATGCATTTAGCAACCCTTTAGAGGGCTCCTTTGCTATTAACATTAAGATTCCTTGATCTGGAAACTTTTTTGCACTTTTTAGATCAGTGTACTACATTGATATATCTGGAACTAGCCATAGAGGATGGATTTAAAAAGATACTTTTCGAAAACAAACAAGACCTTCAGCAATACCTGGTGTGGCATGGTGCTGCCACTATAATTAGCTCCTACTTTTGATGCTATGGGTACTTGAATGCAATGAGATGTCCATTATCATAATTTTTGTTATTTTCTGATTTTTTTGTATTTTTCTGAAATTATGAGAAAATCTTTCCAAACTGTAAGTACACAGACTTATTATGATTTTCAAAACCTTATTTTGTTGATGTCATCAAACCATAAACCCTAGGAAATGCTTAGTTCCAACAATGTTAAATACCTAACAAATTATTTTGTTTTATTGCAGAAAGTACAGAGATGATGAACAGCAATAAAAAAAATTGTTGAATTTTTTTATCAATCACAGGTGCTGTACGGCTTAAGGACAGAGGCACAGACTGCTGCAAAATGTCAAAGTTGCTAAAAACCCTGTTTGCTGTTGGAAACTGCCACAAATAATATTTTATGAATTTCCTTTGAAATCCTAGATGATATGACAGCTAGCTAAACATGCATGGCTGGCTGGTGAAGTCTGATCTGCCCTTGAAACCCTTGCAAAAAAATCAAGGAAACCCGGGGACACGTCCCCGGCCTGAAAACCCCCGTCCCAATCCCAGGGATGTTTCGGGGACTTGGGGACATTTCCCCCCCATCCCAGTCCCAGGGACGTTTCGAATTTGTAACTTAATTTCCACCTATTTCGAATTTGTAAGGTTGTTGCTAAGAAAAAATCAGTTATATGGATATGTTAGGCAGCAAGAAAAACTTGTAAGATAAAAGGATAAAATTTAGGAAACATCTCGTAGAACTTGCAAAAGCTTGTAACTATCTGCACAAGTGCTTGGCTTATTATTGTTGGACTAAAATCTGCAAGACTGTTCACTTAAGAGCTAAATTCACATATAGCGAATGTAGGCAATTTCTAAAAACAGGATATCATATTTCTCTCACAGTTTTCTTATTCGAGAAATAAAGTGAGCATATTACAAGTTAACTATGTTTTCAGTGCACAGAAAGATGGAACATTTGGAAGCAAAGCCATACCACATATATACGAAATGGCTTGCTTCCTTTTTTATCTTGAATGGAGACAACAATTTTCTTTCTTATAGTTGAGGATTCCAATGCCTCACTTCCAACACCATGCAAATGAGAATTTGCAGCTTTCTGAAGCTCCAATTTAGCAGATTCTTCAAGTTTCCTCAGTATGTCTTCTGTTGACTCAGTTGTCAAAGAGATCAATTGCTCTTTTCTTGATCTGCAGTGCATGATATTGATTAGTCAGTTTCAATAAAAGACAGAACGAAAACAACCCATTTTGCAAATCTGTAACTTTGCAAGTAAAAAGAGAAAATGTTTAATGTATAAATTCAGATTTGTTTAGCATTGATGAAGCATTAAGAATGAACATTGATGACATCACAGTTTAGGAACTTCAGTCTTAGTTATACTTTTCTGTACAATTTTCTGAAACTTATTATACGTGGGATAAAATTTATATCTATAGAAAAATGATATAATACTTATCCCATTCTTGAATGCAAGCTTAGAATATTCTAGGAAATAACAGACTATAAACATATAAATGAAAAAATCCGAAACTAGAAACTCTCCCAAAGAGCCACTCATCAAATTTGTATAGGAAAATTAAAACTTGTCTAAACATTTTAGCAATGTTCAATATTTTGTTGGATGAAATATTTAACATAAATATGGTACGTTCAACATTGTGGCCCTTTCCCCTATCTGAAGCCTAGGTTGCTGAGGTAGACACATTACTAATTTTTCTCTTCCACCAGAAGTTCATCAACCATGGTCCCACAACCATTATATGATACTGCAACGGCCCATTGAGAATAATAAATGACAGTAATATTGGTTCTCCAAGCCCAAGTCTTCCCACATCTGTATAACATCAATTCCTTTCATCTCTTACTTTCATCATCATCAGCTCCAGGCCTCGTTAAAGGATCTTCCCTTCTATTAGTTAACATTTCTTTTAGTTTGTAGTTTTAGTTACTCTTCATTACCTAGGGCCTTTTTACCCAACTACTTTTCTATTGTAAGTAAAGCACTTTGAGTCCCACTGACCTATTTTGGTCACCTGCAAACATCAATTAAATTTCTACCATTCTGTTTTATTTCTTTCTGTAATTTTTGTTTCCCACATTTCCATATTCAGTACTAATGACAAATATCATCTTCAACCCACCTCCTTTTCATCCCACTGACCTATTTTGGTCACCTGTATACATCAGTTAACTTTCTTTCTATCATTGTTTTTTATTTCTTTCTGTAATTTTTGTTTCCCACATTCCCATATATTTAAGACTAAGGACAAATATCATCTTCAACTCACCTCCTTTTCATCATACACAACATTAATCAATAGTCATCTAATAACAATTCACTCCGATAGCATAAAGGTTAGATGCTAAGATAAGTTTCAAAAGATAAAACATGAAAAAACTAGCAATACCAAATGAAAAAGAGTTGAGCACATCAATTTGAACCAAGAAAAATACATATTAACACAACGAATAGAAAATCCCACTTAAAGTTTTAGAGCAATGGCTGAAAGGAATATAATCCACCCCAATTAGGAATCAATGATGCTAAAGCCACCAAAAGTGAAATCCACCATAAGTTTTAAACGAAAGCAAAATAAAGAGCAATACAAATGTTAACATGAGTAAAAGCAGTCACCAGTTGTCCAAAAGGTTGAGCTTAAGTAGTTAAAATGTTGGGTTCTCATTGTGAACGCTCGAGTTAAAATCCCCAAGGAAATCTAATTTAGAATTCTAAGTTGCGACTCTTGGTCTTCCATTGTTGGCTTCTAATGTGGATAAGGTTTCTTAAAAAATGGATTTTTATGCAGTGAATCTTGGTCTTCCATAGGTGATGTCTAGCATGTTTTTTCATAAGGAGCTTGTATTAATCTCTACTAAGTGCTTGCAAGAGCCTCTACTGAACTCACATTATGCCCATATGAGCAGAATATTTGTAAACGATATGCAATGTATATATTTTATTTTTAAAAAATAGGTCATGTGAACCATCAAAAGGACCAAGTACAATACAACATAAAGGGAGCCCTCAATGCTTCTTTAAAACAAAAAAGATATAAAAGAAACAGAGAGTAAACTTAGATCAAGTCCCAGCAAGATTCAAGGCTGAAAAGGTTAGTAAGAAATGAGGAAGTACCAACTGTGTGGAGTTTCCATGGTCTTCATTGTCAGACTTTTCTGGTCTTAGTATAGTCACTAGTGCCATCAACAATCACTGTGAAGGGACCAATACAAGATCTAATAATGTTCATCAAAGAGTGCTAGGGGCTGGAGGGGTACTCCCACTAGGATCACACCTAAGACCCAAGGCTAAAGTAACCCTTTTAGTAGTGAAAAAGTTCATAATATGCATGTCCCTATGACTAGAGAGGTGGCCAAAGAGAAGTGGATCTATATTGACGAGAGGAAGCTAAGCCACACTGTCAGGAAGAAACAGGACCATGGTGCTGCGGGGGAACATGTTGAGCCAGAAGTTGCTGGAGACATTGTCTCACAAGTCATCTGTGTCTATGAGAGAATTAGCATTATCCAAAGGCCTTTTAGGGCTACCACTGTCATGAATGTGCTGAAAGGACGTGATTGACTTGGGAGCTCTAGAATCTCGACAAACCACACGTACGGATCTGTGCTGAAGGTTGATACCAAACATTGTAGGTCTGGATATTTAAGGTAAGTAGAGTCCCAATAAAGGCAATAATATTTTCCTCAAATCTCATAATAAATGAGGCATCTAAAAATTAAATGTTCTTCGATCTCAACCTCCTAGAGGAAGCAAAGATAATAATACAATCAAGGCAAGGGATATGATAATGTATGTCAACATATAGTTAATTGGAACACACTCTCATTTGGCCAAGGGGAAATCTCAAGCCATGTGAACAAACATGCTAGAGATGGTGAGGGCAGCAAAGTATACCATCTTTGACCTAGAGGAAATGCAAGGTTTAGTCTGAGAGGCACGAGAGGTTAGTCAAGTGACCTAAACATACTACTTGTGAATGTCCTTCTAGCAACTCTAGTGATTGTAATATCCCTGATCTACAAATTTTGGTAATATATATGACTTTTTTATATTTTTTTTATGTTTGGAAGCAATGTAAAAGAGAAAATAACTGAAAATTGAAAAACAAATAATCCAAAATCTTCACAAATTCTCAAACAACCCCCTTGATTAGATCTGAATAGCATTACATTTGATTCACAAACCCTTGGTGCTGAAACATACAAATCTTACAAGTACATATGATAAATATCAAACTCACTGAGTATTACACTGCAGATGAGATGCAGACTACTTGTGGAGGGGTGTTGTGATGAATGGATAGGCCCTTCAAATGATGAGTGGTTGATGGTAGCATTCAGATCCAGCTGCAATCCAAGGGCGACTCCTTGGTATAGATTTTACCTTCAATTTCTAATGGTGGTAGGCCTGAGATCAGCCTCAAATATTCATGAAACTTGTGATTTTGCAATCCCTACAATCAGATCTGGAAGTGTACAACCCCAAATCTGTAACCTGTTGTGATTAATCTTCAAGATTCCATGCAATCTTTCCCTTACAAGTTGGTGACAGCAATTCTAACTTCCCTGTGTGCTATGGCATTGATAATTCCAATATGCACAAGTTATCCAAACCCTTTTCCTGCTACTAGAAGATGGTGTAAGGTAGCTGCAAGAAATTAAGACCTGTAGATAACAAGGACAGCTCCCTGAATAGCTGCAACCACGTAGATAAAGTGATCGCCTTCCACAAATTTGTCATAGGTTGTACTCAGCTTCTTTGTAAATGCTGCAATCCACTTAGGTACTGTGTAGGAATGCCTTCTGCCAACTATGAAGTGTTGTACTAGGTGAAGGAAGATGCCGCAGCCCTTACGAGACCCCTCAAATCAGTATAGCATCCTTGGAAGATCCCTGCAACTCAGAAAATAATGATTCAGTTTTGTGAAGGTAGCTGCATACACTAATACAGTGAATCCCTCTAAAAATGCTGTGACTCAATTCTGGTGACCAGCACCAATACCTATGTCAAACTTCAAGGTAATACTGCATCACTGATGCCATACAATTGGCTTGCAAATCTAATCACCTAGATCTGGAAAACTTGACACAAACTCTCCAAAAGAAGCTCTAACGCGAACCCTATGCAAGGATGACCTAGATGGAAATGAGGGTTTTTGTCCCCAATGTAGATAACGATGTCCAAGAGGGTTTTCATCCTCCCAAACCTCCAAACAGCCAAGGGTTTTCATCCTCAATTGAAATTCAAACATGAATATCAAAGTGAAGAATGCCAAATGAAGCCAAGCACCACCTTTTTAAACCTTTCCAAAATATGCCCGGGGATTAAAATTTCCCTCCAAAGTATTTATAAATATGTTTTTTATAATCAACAGTTTAAAAACACTTTTTAATTAATTATAATAAGATTATTAAGTTGCCCCTTAAATATTAAAATGTTAAACTCAACTTGAAATAATTTTAATATTTTTTTAGCTTTTAAAAGGGGCATAACTGTAATGGTCTCCCTTGAAAGGAGAAGCCAAGGAGGAGCGTCCAAAGAGAGTATTCCTAGAAATAAAAAATTTACATGGCATAATAAAAGAATGGCTAAAAACTTAATTGTTAAGAGGCTGGATAGAACTCTCTTAGCAGCTCACTTTTAGCAAATAATTAGGATTTAAATTTTTTTGTTTTTAGGGTAGGGGTTCAGCCCATTGCCATACCCCCGATCAAGTACTCTCATCCAAGAAAAATAACCTTACAAAATTTAGCTAATGTAGCTTCTTCATCTGTACTGCAATTCTAAGAACAGTGGAAAGCATAGCTCTCAAGGACAAATAAAAGCTATTCAACTTTGGTAAAATATTAGATCCACCAAGATGAACTCAAGGAAATGTTAGACAACACCTTTGAGCAACACAATAACTAGAAAGATGAATTCAAGATGTTCAATCTTCTATCATATTAGAAGTAACCAATTACCATTTCCTAAAGAAGAAAGCTACTTTGTACTTACAATAGGAAAGTGCAGTATCAAATTCTTTCATCAATACACTGTTGCACACAGGTAAACATATCAAAGACAATTTGATCGGAAACCCCCAAATGGAATATCACTGAATCCTATAGGGATGCAAGAATGGTAACAATCAGTTACTTTTCCAAACTCCTAAGCGAGTTGAAATTTAGGCTCACAAAAGCTTTTCTGAACTTAAATGGAGGTTTGTTTTATGTTCTCAAAACGAGGCCTTAATGGTCCCAGTCTCCCAGACTCGCAGGAGGTACTGGCAGAAGCATTGTTCCTTGCAAAAAAGGATGAAGCCTCAGGGCCAGATGAATATGCTGTCAATACTAATGACCTCATTAAAATGACATGATTGCTGCATTTTAAGAGTTGCAAGATACCAGGAGTGTCCTCAAATACTTTTACACATCATCCATCCCACCTAATCATAATAACAAAGAGCCACAGTACTTGATTGCATTTTAACCCACTTTGTTATGCAATGTGTATAGACTGGTATCAAAACAGTCTCTAAGCTTCTTTTACCATCCCTAATTTCCACTTAGGGAGGTCAATATATAAAGAGAGCACAATCTGAAAAGAATTTTCTTTATGATAATTTTATCCAATGGCTTCATCTAGTTAAACAAAAAGGAACATTATATTATTTTACACACAAATACTAGAGAATTTTGACATTTTGAATGATTGCTGTGGATGTGTAACAAGCTTGTAACCTAACCCAAAATGTTTCCTCATCGTTGATGGTTCTCCATTTGATTTTTCAGGAGTTTGGGAGGGCTTAGCAAGAGGATTGCTTATCCCCTTACCATTTAATCCTTGTAGAACAGTCTCTGGGGAAGGCTCTGACAGTTGCAAAGTTAAAACTTGCATATTATTGATCATACTTCCTTAAAGAAAATTTAAAGAACCGCTCACCTTAGTTATCAGTATTGTGATGACAATACATTTTATTACAGCAACAAATACCTTTAAACTTCCCAGAACAAGCTATCATGTTTGAGAAATGGAAATGGAAATCTCAAGCTTACCTGAGGCATCAAAATAAACCCAACATCCTTCAGCATATCATCAAAAGCTAAGTTCCCGAATCAGGTACATGTACGTGGGTAGGATATGTCAGTACAGAAGTTTTTTTGGGAGGGGTGGATATGTTTGAGTATGTCTATACAAAAAGACATAAAAATCATAGACAATTATATGGACAAAATTAATATATATTATTTATTATATACAGTATTAATAATTAACTATTAAACTATTGACAACATATATAATATTTAATATTTATAAAAATATACAGTATTAATAATCTAAGTTACTGGCAAATTAATAATATCTATATGTGCTATTACCTAATAAAAAAAAAGGGCAGCGATGTGTTAAAGCAGCGATGGAACACGAAAACGCAAAGGCACGGGCAATGCAGGGGCAAGGGTTTTGATTCCTGGCAAGGCTAATGGTGCAACAAAGAAAGGTATTGCTGGGAGCAAAAAGGGTGCAAGCCGCAGCAATTCCCACGCGGTGGAGGATGGCATTGGACAGAAAAGATATTCGCTATGTTCTGGTTTGTGCTACACTCCGGCTATGGCTCAAAGTTCACCCAAACTTACCTTTGACCCATTAAGAAGAGCTGTCTTCTTCTGGAGTTGTCTCCTCACCCGACTTCTGAAACCCTTGCAGCCTGTAAGAATAAGGCCATCCCCTTTCACATATGTATCAATTATTGTCGGGAGCAGATTAGGTATTCAAACCCTAACCCTCCTCCTACAGAGCCACTGTATGAGCCGCCTTCTTCAGTCTTTGAGGAGCTGCACCCTCATGGCAAATCTGTTTTCACAGTTGGAGATGCAGAGGTGGTTTTTGTGGAGGAACCGGTGGACTTTCATATCTCAGATGAATCCGTTGATGCTATTTCTACCGACATCGGTGGTTGCTCTTTGATTCTCAGATTCCTACAAAAGCGGCAATCTCTTGATTTGGTTCAGGATTGGGCTAAGTCAGCCTGGAGCAACTTGAACCCCACTGTGATCCAATTTATGGATTTCGGTTTCTTCTTGTTAGTTTCTCTTATGTGGCAAATTGCAAATTCATAATGCACAATGGTCCCTGGTTCTTTGGACAATCTGGCCTATTCCTTACTCCTTGGACCCCTTTCTTTGATCCTGCCACTACCAAAATTTTGGAGATTCCTATCTGGATCAGGCTTTACAATCTTCCTCTAGTGATGAGGGATCCAGATCTCATTGGCAAACTGATCAACCAGGTTGGGTCCTTTGTCAAGCTTGACTCGGATGAGGGGGTTCCCTCGCATAGGTATACCAGGGTTTGTGCCCTTGTGGACTTTCTAAACCTCTTCCAAGTTCAAACTCCATTCAGATTCATTCATCTTTTGGTACTTGGCTGCAATTTTTAAATTTTGATGGCCTTCCTTAAAGATGTTTTCGCTGCAACAAGATGGGGCACAAGATTGGGACCTGCACATCCCCAAAATTGCCCGGAACTAGATGTATCAGTTTGAAAAAATGGATTAAGAAGCCAGGATCTCCAAATGCAGATTTTATATGGCGTAATCATGACAAGTTTTTCGAACCTCTGATTGATCCTAGACCTGTTCCGGTTATGCCTTCAGAATACATGCCTCCTCCCATAATCACTGGCAAAGATCTTGAAACTCTTCTTGAGACGAAGGATGAAGGATTTGATTCGGAAGGCACCTATCCATTCATGGAGGATCTTGATGGTTTGTCGCCTGACTTTTTTTTATCAAGATTTAGTGCTGACTCCTCCAAGGGAATGTTCAATTGCACAAACTGTGAGTACTAAATCCAAACCAGATTGTGGCTCTTCTAAGCGGAAGAAAGTGCACAAGTCAGATGCAGAAAAACTTCATATTGAAGGCAGAGAAGCTATAGAGGAAGCGTCCCAACGGACTATGGAGGCTCTCCTTTCACGGAGCAGCAAAAGAGCTTAATTGGTTTGGCCTGTGGCCAAGTTCTTTTTGACTCCCAGTGCTCTTAGTTGTTCTGAATCATCCTGTTTGGGTCTTTCTTCTTCTTCTTAATAGTTCTTTTTAGGCTCTTTCTCTCTTTCTTGGGTTCTTTTTATCCCCCTCTTCATTTCTTTTTGCTCCCTGCCTAGCAGGTCTGAAGCTGATTCTTATTTTATGAATTTATTATGATATTATATAATCTCCCGCAACTTTGGTTGCACATTTACTTATCAAGAAAATAATAATCTAAGTTACTGAATTGGAATCAGGTATAGGTACATGCTTGGGATATCCATACAAAAATTATAAAAAATCATAAATACATACATATATGTAGCCTAAAAATTAATATAAAGCTATACAATATTAAATTTATATTTAAACATGTTATATATTAATAATAAATATTGAAAAAATAAAAGTATCATAGGAATACCATATCAAATATGAATAAAACTACTTTTTGAAATCCTCTAATATAGATACACCATTTGGTACAACATTCATAAAATAATTATATAGAACGAACTCTTAATATAATTTAACATAAATAATACATATTTAACAAATATTTTATATAACAATAAATTATATTTAATAAACAATAAACTTCATTAATAATGATTGTAAGATTGATAATTGTTAGAAAATAATATTAAATTTAATCAAATTCTAATAAACTAAAAACAATCTAAATAAAATTCTAATAAAGCTGTCTAAAATATTTTCTTTTTTTTTCCACTTAATACTTATGAGCAAGTGATTGATCACTATTAACTATTGCAATCCGCAACGAATAACTTCCATCACATTTAAAGTTTATATAAAATATAATGTTAAATACAATAACTCAAACCTCCTCGATAAATGAGAAGCATGGGGCTCATTGACAGATGTAGGCAATATAGATGGAGGGGCAGGATGACTCGTATCAAAGGACGGACCCACACCCCCACACTAATTAACGCCCATGCATGGATGAGCGCACAGGTGTGTGCACGATTAGACATTCATGATTACATTGCATGCACTAAGTGTGTGTGAGCGCACATGATAAAACATTCAAATGGTGAGCTTGTAACGCGAGAGAAGGAAAAAAAAAACCTTCAAAAATCGTTTTCCTAGGTTGAAATACTCAAGATTTAATTTCAAATCACCATGTTATCACTGGAATTGGCCAAACTCAATATGTGAACCTGAAAAACATTTTGACCAAGAAAAATATGTACCCTGGTCGAATCCATAAACAATTTGAAACCAAATCTGATTTTGATATGTTTCATACCCGAAATTGACCTATATATGACCAGACTCAGCAATTCAAAAGTTTTTCATCCCTTGTAACATAATTATGAGAACATCAATGGGCTTTGGAGACCTTGAGTACTGTTTCCTAGATGCATTTCTAGGAAATAGGAGGAAAGTTTCCAATGATTCTTGGAGGATTTTTCGCATAAGAGGTAAGGCGGGATAGAGAATATGCCAATTCTTAAAAGCTCCTCAATTTAAGGAGAAACAATCCACTTAGCATAATCCTTGGCACCAATCACCTTCACCACTATGAGCTGCTCCAAGCTTAGCAAAAGAAATTCTTCAACCTTCATACTTGGCTCCAACCTCCTAGGCAGTTCATAGATAGATCAAAATAGGCACAATCCATTTAGCATCATCATTGACAGCAATCAGCTTAACCACTGTGAGCTGCTCCGACTGAGCAAAAGAGAGTCTTGCACCTTAATACTTAGCAGTTAGCACTAAACTCTTAGGTAGTTGATAGATAGATCAAACACCTATAAACACTCCAAAAAAGGGGCACATTTTTCACTCTCCATCAATTCATCCCTCCTTGATGGAAGAAAGAATAAATCCCCTAAAGGCCCACCCCTTCCTTCCTTGGAAGAGGTTCCTTTGGTAACTTTTCCTCAATCTATCAAGTGCTTGAAGACCCTCAACCTCCTTGACCTTCACTTCACACAAACAAATGACCTTACATTGGCACAAGTCTTTTGGCAAATTGGTCAAGCATATATGTATTGGCTCTATGGCTGGAAGCTTGAGATCACATAGGGGAATCAGAATGTCTCTCCCTAGTTTTTGTAAGCTTATTGTGAACTCCAATTTATGCATTCCAAATCATTTTCAAAGAAACCTTTAGCTTCCTCTTATACATGGAAATTTCCTACGAATGACACATTTTCATGGAATGTTGAACTCTTCAAGGGAATTATCAATATCAATTCCTTTTACGCCACTTCGGTCTCCACCTTTATTTATATATACTTGAGAACAGAATAATCAAAATTCTAGCAAATAACAATTTACAAAACAGTAATATGTGTTCTTCAAATAAGCAAGTAGAGGACACACAAAAGGGAAAACCATAACTCATAGTCATATGTTTTCCATTACCTTTGTTCTTATTCAAGCTCAATCATTGTTTGTATCTGCTATATATGGCAACTAATAGCCAGCTAACATTTGTCTTAGCTGGGAAAGCCTAAGCAAAATGAATATCAGTCAATAGGAACGATGCTTAGTACCAACACTTACACAGTAGTTCATATTTGACATCAACCAAAAACATTGCATACCTCAACTCACCCAACATTGAATCATCAACTGCAGAAATCGGCACAACTTTAGTGCTTTTAGGTGGAGGGGGTAACCAATCTTCTTCAGTTTCATTGGCATTATTGGCATTTGCATTTGGCATGGATTCTTTAATGACTTCTCTGCCCTGTAGGCAAATTATTGGAAATTATTCATCAGGGAGAATATGTTTGTTTCTCTTAAAAATTTAAAGAACAAATAATGAGTCAAAATAAAAAATTCCTGCCATTCAGAATTACAGATAACCAAACAGCAATTAGATATATATTACTCCATTTGAAACTAAAATGTACTTTATATGGCTGCGCCGTTTTCAACATTTTTTATGCTATTGAGGGATGGGTTTTCAGGCCTGTAGTGCTCCACACAACTAACATTACTACTAGAATTTGTTTTACATACAAATAGGCCAAGGATGAACCAAATTATTAGTGGAGCACCACTAAGCCAAGAATGAAGGAAAGGATCATATAATATTGTGGACGAATAGCCCAACATAAGTCAATGTACTTGAAAAAGTGTCAAGCTACAACAGCTTGTCAAGAGATATTAAAATAAATTTCAACAACCAATATCAAAGTCAATAAAAAACAACCACGTAATGTCCCACACAAAGTAGCCGGAAACTCCTTTGTCCCTCTTAGGGCGCACATATCCCCGTATCCAAAACGGATATGTATCAGATACCACCTGGATACATGTTGGATACTGTACCCATGTGTGCCCAAAAAACCTTAATTTTCCAACCATACCAGATTCTATGTGATTTGATTTTTAAAAAATTTGATGTAAATCTTCCCAAATTTAATCTTAAAAAAGTAAAAACTACATTCATGTTTTTTTTCCTTTAAAATTGGTATAAACAAAACGTACACCAAATGAAAAAGACATGAAATTTTTTCCTATTTCAATGACCCATTTTTTGGGTTATCTTCCAATGCAACTCTACTATTTTTGCATAATGAAAATCTCCTCTAATAACTTGGAAAATTGTGTTAAATATATCTGTATGTGTTTTTTATGAATGTTATATCCAGCCATATCCATATTGGGGGTCTTAAAAAATGGCTGTATCTGTATCCGATCCTATATCTGTGTTTGTATCCGTATCCGCGTCCATGCAACTTTGGTCCCACATAGTGTAAGGGCAAAACCCTAATTTAATTTCTGTTTTTCAATGAAACTGGAGTATGACGGCCAATATTTAATTATGAAAATGTAAATTTCTGATTTAAAAAATAAACCCTCACTGCTGCAAAGCCAGAATAAACCCTAGTTGGGCAGAAAATTGCTTAAAACCCTTAAAATAATTTGTTTATTTTCAGAAATCAGAATAGCTGTTTACAATGCCAATAGGTAATTCAGAATCTTACAAAGTTTATTGCACTCACTGTAGAATCCATGGGCAGTATGGCTAGGGTTTTTGCTAATGTATGGCAGCTGTAAATGCACCTAATGTTAAATGGCCGCCCAAGAAAATTTCCCAAAATTATTTCTTATTGTTTGAAATCCTTCCGAACTGCTGTTTCTGAATTCCTAGGTCCTGCTGAAGCTGTACAGTACCGTCTGGAAGTGGTGCAGCCCCTCAAAAGTGTACAGCAGCATTAGATCTGCTTCAAAGAATGATATTTGTTGTTTGGTGCTTCCTTGTGAGTTTGGAGTTTATTACTGATTGATGATGTCTAAGCCTCTAAACCAGTGCTGGAATATCTCATAAAAGCAATAAATACTGAGTTTTCCTTCCCAAATGGAGTGACCGGATTTGGTGATAGGAATAGCTCAGATCCTTAACAATTCCTTCGCAACCAAAGATGAAATTTGCTTGCAAATCACACTAGGTCACTGCTAGAATATGCTTGGCACACTGAAAATCTGCAACAACCGCGATTGGAAACAAGGGTTTTTGTCCTCAATCCAAAATAATGAGTCCCAAGAGAGTTTTCATCCTCTAGAATTTAAACGCACCAAGGATTTTTGTCCTTGGATGCCCTAGACTATACAAATGTTCAATGCTGAAAACGATATGCAAAATGATAGCTTGAAAGTGGATGAGCAAATGAGAAGCTAAGCGCTAATTTTATAGTTGCCTCCTTTTTCAAAAACTGGGCCCTTGTATTTAAAAACACTTATTTTTGGCCCCAACATTTAATGAAATGCTTTTTATAAATAGTATTTCACAATGTTTTATTATAATTAAATGTTTATGAACACCTTTTTTAAATTATACTATATATTAAATTGCCCCTTAGTTTAGCCTAGAAAAGGGTACATGTAACATGACAAACTAAGAAGCAGAACCTAAAAAAGGGCTAAATCTAGACAAATCCATATGATACAAAAGAATATGGACAAAGGAGAGCCCTAGAAAAACGAGCAGAAAGGAGGGAGGAGGTTACAAGGCTCTAGTCTAAATCAGAGTCCATTGCTGAACAAGGGACACTGCCAATTTTAAGTACACTTCAGATATCTTATTTTTCACGAGTATGGTATGCTTTGCCAACAATATAAATTTTCAAATAAATTTAAACAGATTTAATGGGTTCCAGATTTTGAGATGTTGAAGTCATTAAGGAAAATGGCAAAGAGGAATCAGCTTAAATTTCTTTTCCTTGGACTGTCTCTAAAGGAAAATATAATAAGGTCCAACTTGCTGTAAACTAATGGTAGTTGGAGGACTCATCAGAATTAAGCCCAAGTTCAAATCTCTCATCACAACAAGATAGACCACCTTTAACAATATATTTAATAAATTCAAGTGTAACACATGTTTCCAAAACTTTAGAATGCATCCCAAGCATGCTGCGATCTGGGTTAAATGAAGCCAATAATATGAATAACCTCACCCCAAATTTACCAAAATAAAAGGAAAATAATTGTAATAATCCATAGCAACTCATCAAAACTCACCCGCTTAGTGCCATATGGTTTGAAAACTTGAGGTTTCTGAAAAATCTGAACATCTTCTTCATCGCTATTATCTGCACTGATTTCAAAAAATTACTCAACCAAGCTAATTTAAACATCTGAGGAACAACTATGCTCAAGTCTAGAGTTTAATACTTTAACAATATTATAAAAAAAATAAGATATTGCCCCAAATATATTCAATGAAAAAATAAAGAAAAAAAATCATAATGTTTTCTAAAACAAATATACAGAAATAAAGAACAAGGCATAGATACATGTTTGCATCACAAAAATCATAAAGGGATGAGACCCCAGAAGAATTTTCGAACTTAAACTTCAATGATGCCTCTAAGGGAATCCAGAGCTTGCTGGAGCTAGTTGCCTCTTGCAAGATTCTAGGGGCAGTTGAGGGTGGATCCTTTTTGGCCTTGAAAACTAATAACATGACTCATTGGACCGCACTGATGAAAAGGTTGAGTTTAGCTGTTTTGATAGGGTGTAAAAATTTGACCACAGAAAGCAGTTTTATGGTAGTTATTAGTGGTACAGATAAAGGGTCTATTCGAGTTTGGAAGCTTTGGAGTTCCCTAGAGGAAGCCCTCAATCTTTGTGAATGTTTTGAAGATTCAAGATATTCTTTTCACCCATTATTAAAGAGAATACCAGTCAGTAGAATTTGACAAATGCATGCATTGAGCAGTTTCCCTTCTTGGCAGAAGCTAGCAACAGGCCAGATGCATGGGGTAGTGTGGCCCACCTTATTAGCTGAAAAGACCTTATAATTTTCATCTTCTTGCCTTGGGCCCTTGTTGAGTGTTCTTATTTTATAACTTCTTTGATTATTTTGCCAACTTTAGCTAAAGGTGGCAAAGGCCTTTATCGTTGCTCTTCAATGGTGCTGTATGGCACGTGCTTTTGATGATTAAGAATTTTGTTGATGTTCTGATTCACTTTCTATTTCTTGTCTGTGAAGAGAGGTGTTGAGCAATGACTAAGCACTATTTGTGTCAGTCTGAAGGTGGTGTGCAGGACCCTTTCACAGGAGTGCCATTCCCAACAGAAGGCTAAAAAATATTTTTCTGCCCCAATGCTGATACATTGTGTTTCATCTCAGTCCCAATGTTTTAAAAAATACAGGGATTTTTGGTCATAAGCTTTTATCGAAGATTTCAGGAGAAACTGGGGACTTGGTTGCAGATGAATCAGCAAAAGAATGGATTTGTCATGTGGTTCTTCCAAACCATTAAGTAGGTATGGCTATAGGGTCTTCTGAACAAGCAGCAGAGGAAGCAAAGCTCAAGGAGCTGATTTGGGGTTTTCAGGAGCTGTTGATTTTGAGGAAAGAAAATTCAAATGGTCTTCATACATACATGTTAACAGCAAATGTTTTATAACTAAACTAGGTAATGTCCAAATTGTCAAATAAATTTGACAGTCCACCCCATCTATTAGGTAATTTTCTTATGACATTATATCATGTCTTCACAAACACAAATAGTTTGTGGTTAAAATAGGGAATGCTACAAGGTGAATGCAAGTGTGTGTGTCTTTGTCAATATGCTTTCAATATTTGACAGTCCTGGTCATCAAAGGTAATAGCCTGCTAAAACAATTGTAAACTATCTCTTCCCTCATCTTTCTACTCCAATATGCATTCAAATTCGTTAATGAACAAAGAAAACATGTTTTAAACTCATGAATGGTGTAAATCAAGTGACATGTGGACACATTTGGATGGTTGCATGTTTAAGGAACCATTGTAAAGTCCATTTTTTTTTTTTCTTCCAGTTGAGTGAAAAATCATGCAATTTGATTTGTGCATTTGTGTTGATGATATAGTGTCGGTAGAAATCCTACAGGCCGACTAAGCAAGATCAAATGTGTGAATGGCCTATTGGCCTTACACATTTGATGAATCTATCAACTTATATAATCCTTTAATATCTTTATTAAGTCACATATGCATTATCAGGTTTAACGATTAAACATAAATTATCGAGTTTGACTTATCAGATTTGTTTCAAAGGGGCCGACTTTTGGTTAAAGTCCGCCACCCCTCATTTGAAGGCATGCGATGCTTCATGAAGGTCATGCCTCCTTGATGAGAGTCGACTCTTGGATATCTCCTTTTGACGGATATATATGGTCTTCCCTCTATGGAACTGAGATCAGACAGCAAATTCGATCATAACCAGGCAGATCGAATTCATGTACAAGCAGATCAATTGATAGTGAGAAATTTATGTAGCATGCTCGGGGGTGACGACAAGAGCTTATCGCCTATGGTTGGGAAGGCAACAGATCTGATGTTTGCCTATGGTAAACGAGCACTACCTTAAAATCAACACGGTATCAGAGCCAGGTTCCTTCTATAGAGCCTTACTGCTTTTCTACAAGTTGATCAGCAAGATATTCCAAGAAAGGTTCGAAATGCAATGGAGTTTGGCAATACACACATCAAAAAGCTGCTTGAAGAAGCCGCTAATCTCAAAGCCAAAAAATGGAGCTTTGTTGAATACATCAACAAAGTTTGTGCACCAAGGGTGAGTATTTAGGCTCCAATTGCTGTGGAAATGCCTCCATCATTCACTGAATAACACAAGAAGCTCAGTCACATGAGTAAATACAAAGCCTATGAAGCAGCATTCAAAGGGTATATCTATGGTAATCTTCAACTTCTTCATCAGGATTGCTTCTATCTTTTTTAAATACAAACTTAAGACTTTGTAGGAAAGCTCACAAAAGATGGTCTCTTGCATCAAGAGTTCCTCAACCCTAGGATCGTGGAGATGATGGATTTATTTAATCGCATCTTTCAAAGAAACCAAAATGGACGTCAATCTTTAGGTAACATTGAAAAGATTCTTCACTCTTGAGCATCACTGCAATGTTCTTGAAAGATTCTATGAACTCTTTACCACCCTGATTGGGTAAATTCATCGAGTTTTGAGTGAAACCACCTTGATGTTCCAACTCTACAACACAAACATTCTTGAGGATGGTTTGCGTTAAATTTAAAGGTTATAAGTTTGGGTTAAATTTCAGGGTTATAAGATAGGGTTAAATTTCAGGGTTATAAGAAGTAGCCGCAGATAGATATAATTAGGGCTTCGTTAAAAATCAAAAGTTCTCTGTACAGAACATGTAATCCCATCACATTTTTGTGGGGAAATTAACAGATTACAGATCAAAAATAGGGCAAAGCATCAATTCTCAATCAAATGCAACAATTCTTAACAAAGATAATTATCTATTTGCATCTTAACAAAGATAATAATCTATCTGCATACAGTGAAAACACACAACTAAACATAATTCTTACATTTTTTCTGTACAGATCATGAATGTTTCATGATCCAAACAGAGAATGACGAAAGTTTAAATAAATAAACAAACACCGCAAAAACTGCACCGGCATAGAAGACGGCAAAGCAAAATAAGGAGTGGCAAGCAGAGAAGTAGGAATGGCGACCGATCCCATTATCCTGTAAATTAGCAACCAGAAAGTGATTCCAAAAAAAGCGTCTATAACAGCAAAAAAAATTGAACCAATCACATACAAGGAAAACAATTTCCCTAATTCATAAACTTAAATAATATGCATCTTAGTTTAATGAAAAGTAAATAAATTTATTAGAAAAAAAAAGGTTGCTCATAATTGGATTAAACAAATATTTTTAATAACTATTTAAGAGTTAAAACAAAAAATTATTGCAATAGTATTTGCCTACCGGCAAGTACTAATAAGTAGCAATGGAAAGACTCACAACTCGCCTCCCCTTTACCAAATGCAATTATTGCAAAGGCATTTGTGGAAGAGACATGTGATCTCTCTTCAAACATTGTCAACCTATGAAATCGTGTGAAAGAGCTATAAACTGATCATCCTCATCATTCAACAAAGTCTTCTTTCAAGAAACCTTGGGCTGCTGAACCTCACCTATATGGGCAAAATCCTTGACAAATGGAAGTGTCTTCAAGAAGCAAGCCAATACCTTTAAAGAAAAAAGGCCACTATCAAGCTTGATGAGGGATTTAATGCAAATCAAATATGTTTTTGCATTGAGGTCATAGACCCCACAACAAGATTTTAATTTTAAAAGACTTTAAGTCATCACTTAAGTCATTTGGTCACACTTTATATTTTTAATGTGATTTAAGTGACTTAAATCACTTAGTGCAATTTTGGTACTAGGAGGGTTATGCTTAGAGGAACTTCTTGAAGGCAAAGTTTCTATTGGTGTTTACTATAACTACATCTAGAGGGTTGGAGGTGACAATTTGGTTGGTGCTTCTCAAAGCTCTTATAGACATACACAGGCAAAGGCACTATCGTTCCTTGACTGAACTTTTGTCAAGTCTATATTTTGCTTCCAATTAGAATTCAGATTTTTTCAATTCTAGCTTTTAAAGTTTGTAGGCTAATTGGGTGGGTAGCATTGTACGAGACTTTTTTGCTTTCTTGCTTATAGGTAAAATCTCTTTTTTGTTCCAAGGGCACAAATTTTTGCTTCAATTTCTAAGTTGTATATGTATGCTTTTGATATGTATAGGTGAGGGCCCCAATAAAACCCTCATTTACCTGTGTGTGTGTATGTCTATGTCCATGTGTTTGTGTTTGTGTTTGCATCTTTGTGCCTACATGTTAGTGGTTGTGTCAATGTCAATGTCGATATAGAGTAACCCAATAGTCTATGGGAAGTTGTACTTTCGAATTCTAGCTCATACATGAAAACAGCCTTTAGAAAGATAATTGCATCAGATTCCAAAGTAATAACTTGTTAACCGTTACCTTCAAATTTAGTAAAACTTGAGGAGACATAATCATGCAAGCGCATGCATTCCATGTTGGAAGCCACATGTTCTACTACAAAAAGTTAAAACCAATCCTTTTATGAAATGCTTCCATAAAGAGTTGTATAAACCAATTGAACATCTTGTTCGGTGGTGATCTGAAAATTATTACTACATTTACCTTTTTAGATATGCATATACACATACATGTGTAGATATGCATATGCATATATCTACGTATACATTAGTGTGTACATATACACGTGCATATTTGTGTGTATATATTGTTAAGACTATGGCTGTCAATCACCTTGCAAGCATTTGTAAACATTATTGTAATCTAAATTTTAGCTAGGATTAAATGTTTGTAAATAATATTTCATAAATGTATCTTCAAAGACCTGGAAGACGCCAAATGAGATGCCCATGCAGTAGTTGGAGGCACATGCTGAATAAAATATACTTCTAACACGTTGGCAATATTGATCATAAAGGACATTTGACATGTCTTAGGAATGTGTTGCATCTTTGGCATGGTTTACAACCCTCATGGACAGTAAACTAGTCCATAATTTTTCAAATCCTTCAACACAATTAGTCGGCACATGAGTTTATGCCCTTTTTTTAAACCACTTAGTGATTTCCTCTAGCGATGTACCTATGAATAAACACACATGGATGGACAAAAAGCGTATTATTGTACATCACAGTTTGACACAAAGTTATGTTGCAGGGACAAGGAGATATCTATTGAAGGGAGAAGTTAAGTATGTTATGTATTATTGCGTCTGAGGTTTATACAAACTTATACTGTTTATGGTGGTGAATTTTATTCCTGAAAAAAGCTTCCCAAAGATATTAGTGTTCTACCTTATTTTGTGCATGTAATAATTCTTTATTGCTGATAATTAATTTATTACATCATGTTAAATCAGATTTGACCACTAAGTTAAGTATTTAATTGCAACCTTTAACCCAATTTCTCAACATTTATCATATATCATGTACATCTACGCATATATACATACAAATAAAAGTAAAACTAATTTTCCAAGTAATAATGATATGAAACAAAACAAAAAACACCTCTTTTTATTTAAAATGAAAACAACCCTTAAATTAGTTTTTGGCAAATAAACGAATACTAACCGTCATCCGTAAGTATGGATGGTTGAATGTCTGTATAGTCAAAAAGGGGCGCATATCCATCCTCCTCATCATCCTGCAATGTTTCAGCTCCACGTTAATCAGAATAATATTTTTGCAGAATGAAACACCCAATATGCCAAGTGCAATCAATATTTGAACTTCGAGAAATATAAGTACTCTTATCTAAAATTACATATATAAATTCAATGCGCAGATGAGATTTTGCGGAGAAAACATACACACCGTTTGTGCTCCAGAAATTGATGGAGATGCAGACATTTTTCTTTCTTTTATTGCCAAATATGGTGGAATGAGGCCAGAATCTATAGGGTTTGTGCTATTTATTACAAAAATCTGCCTGCCGAATTAGGTGATTATTTTTAACTTATGGCGGGCTTTTCCATAGACTGCCACCGGTGTTACTAAGATTGATTTTATTCACTCGCTGTTTAATAGGAAACAGCACGAAGCTATTACCGGATATAATTTTACAGAAGGGAAGGGTTTTCTTTTTAAGTAATATCATCTAGACAAGCAATACGTTCCTATATTTGTAGAAAAATTTGTTTTCCCTTGCGGTGAAATACCTACAGGAGGAGAGAAATAATGCAATCTCACAAATATCGCTTTAATATGCAAATGTTGTGTTAGTGGTTAAATACGTATCCATGGTACTTTTTGAGCCAAGGATGTGCATGTAACTTAATAATATTGTAGGTGATTGAAAGTTTTTTAAGTATGTTTTAAATTGTTGGAAGTTTTTAATTATTAAATATAAATATATGAGTGGGTTGAAACTAGTATATTTATATTTTAAAAATATATGTAAAATATGTCAAGAGATATCTTATAATAGAAGAGAATCACCTGTAAAATAAATGTTCTTCTAAAATACTAAACATCAAGAATACAAATCCATTAAAGCCTTGTATGCAAAAGGTTGTGAATCTAGCTGGAGACAAGTGGTGAGGGTTCTCTTTTATTTAGAGTAATAAAATAACACCTCCACAAAAGCTGAAACATGGCATATTTCATACTTTACCCTTCATTTGCATGTCAAATTATTTCAAAAATGGATTTTTGTTTATGGACATTTTGATGTCATTGTAGATGCCTCTCGGCATAATTAGCATTCGCATTCATAAGAGGTGTAAAAGATATGTAAATTTTAAATAGATTTTGATGTTGTATAATTAGTTTTATAATAATTTAAATTTATGTACATTTTGATAATTAATTTGTGTGTAGATTGTTTTTTAATAAGAGTTATAGAAGAAATCTTTTAAATTTAGAATCTCAAAGCATGAGGTCGTTTCAGGTGACTCATGCAGTTAGGGTTTCGCAGGATTGGAAGTATTTTGAGGGCAATTTATAGAGACAAGGGTGTGAGGATTGGTTGTCTATGGCCTAAGATGGTCACAGCCAGTAGGTGGGGGCCTTTATTAACACACGAGACTTTTTCAAAGGAGTGGGTGGAGGCAATTTTATGAAGCGACGAGGACATGGAAATTTGTCTTCTAATGTGTATAGTGTGGGAGAAGGGTGCTCAAAGTGGGCAAATAAGGAAGATGACAATGGACAGAGATTGATTTTTCCTTTAGGGCCTTCAAAGGACTCACAACATCATATTTTTGGTGATTCGGTGGGGTATTTTTTGCAAAAACACTGAGAGGGAGGGTTTTGCCAAGACAACAAGTGCAAAGCAACTTATTCTTAAGCCAATCATAGCGAATCTAACAAAGGAGATTGATAAAGAAGTGGATCGTAATGAAAGGGTTATATCAGGGTTAGGATTGATTATGCATTTCAAATGATTGTGGTCGAGCTTAAGTGATCTTCACAACTATATCTTTGTGCATAAGGAACTCATTTTGGAAGGATGTGTTCAAATTTATCCACATGCCCAAGGGTTTTTTGTGTAGTTGAGAAGGACAGGAACAAGATCCTCTGTGACAGCCAGTGGAGTTGAGAGGACAATCATCTTCTCATGCTGAAACCATGGCATTTGACTTTAACCCATTTTCTAAATCCTTTGATCGGATTCCTCTTTAGGTCAAATTTCCAAACCTTCCTTTGCAATTCTAGTTCGATTCCTATTTTGAGGCAATAGTTCCTTTGTTGAACCCAAGGCAGGACTAAGAGGGAGGTGAATCAATCTAAACAAATAAATTACTACAACATATAAACAATTAACCAATAATACATATCAATGCATGAACACCAAGATTTATACATGGGAAACCCAAATAGAGAAAAACCACTAGGGGAGTCAACCCACAAGAATATTTCCACTATGAATAGAAATGATTGCAAAAGAAATCTCACTGCTCTAGACTTGCACACCAAGGCTAACTGCACATGGGACAAGATGTAAAGAGGACTTGCAAAACCTAAAGCTAACTGCACTTAGGGCAAGATATAGAAAATGATATGAAAAGAAGGATCTCTTGATCATGAAGTTGTCCTTGAACTCTGCATCAAGTGACCAACATCAACACACACAACTCTGATCTCATATGCCAACACTCTGTCTCAATTTTCTATCGCAGTCTTAGCACAGCTTGCATATCATTTGAACACAACTCTTCTTCTACTCTACTCAAACTTCCTCTGATCTTCGCTCTTGATCCCATCATCTACACTCTCACACATTGTACTCCACTACCGCTCAAACACACATGTGCCTTATATATAAGATAAATCATCAAAGCTTAAACCAAGTCGACCTGAATCAAAATATACCTTTCAAACCAAAAACACACATGTTGATCCACTCCAAGAGAAAGAGAGGACTAAAACACACATCCCAAGGATTAATACACTGGTCTGCAATCACCAGAACCTAACCAACAACATATTCACATGCTACACATAAAAATAAACAATCACCAATAAAAAAACATAAGCTCCAATGCACATAACGCAAATCCAAATCTCCACATGCTAGGGTGAGACCCATAACACATCAACCACGCTTCCATAAATCATATTCAAATCTAAGGATAGGTCAAGCATTAAACATTACGACCAACAACAAACAATACCACAACACTTGGAGAACACAAAGATGTTTTCAGACCACAGAACCATCATAACCAAGATAGTGAAATTATATCCAATGAAGATATCAATAACTCTTAACATCAGCAACAGATTCCAGACCCAAGAACTTCTAGAACAACTAAACACAACAACTGCACCAATAACACAATAGATAACTCTGCACCATGGACATTTTGGATCATTCCAAAACAACAAGTTTGACACAAATGACAACCACAACAACACATCAACACATACTTCCAACATCCTTTAGGTAGCTTCTTGATGGTAGATGAATGTTCTTTAAATCTTTAACACACAACATATGCTCGACTTATAGTGGAGATGGACATAACTAAAGAGCTCCCATCAGATATTTTGATTAAAACTTTGAAATGAAGTTGGTTGTAGCTCTTGGACATCGAAAGGAAGTTGGTTGTAGCTCTTGGACTTTGAAGGGGTTCTCTTCATATGCAAGAGATGTTTTAACATAGGTCATATTGCTAACCATCGTGACAAGTGTAGAGTGAAGAAATAAGGAACTTGGTGGAAAGAAGTGATCCCTCTCCATTACACAGTGGAGCAAAAGGATGAGAAACATAAAAATATTCCTCAAGTTTTGAGTGTAGATGATAAATTTCTCAATGTTGGTAGTGAAAAGGATATGAAGGATATGGAGAGATTAGATTGTTGGCATTTTGATGATGGTGTGATTGTCATTGATGGATACACACTTGTTTTATGATCACTTCCTTATATATGAGTTATGCTCAACCGGTAATTGTTCCAACCGGTATTATGTATTATAGTCTTTAGACTATCGGTGTTTTGTAGAAGGTGTTTACCAGTCACAAACTGACTGAAGACCCAAAGCGGTATGAAGACCTCAAGCGGTTCGAGGATCCCAAAGCCGTACGAAGGAACAAAGCGGTAGTTAACATTTTTCCAGTCTTCATTTTGACAACCAGTAATTGGTAAAATGTATAAACCGGTAATCGGTAATGAACCGGTATTACTCTGTGATGAGTTACCAACCGATATTTTTGTGATGAATTATCATCCACCGACACTTTGGCGGTGATTTTGTGTCATGTTACCAAATGTGTCTAGATGCACTGAACCTAGGAACTGGTAATGTAATCCTATTGGACCGACGTGAAATTAGACTCCTTACAAGGACATCGTGTCTAGGTTTTTAGGTGTTGACGAGGGTTTTGTATGTGCGATTATAGAAGAGAAGATTAGGTATGTGTGAAGAAACAGAGTGTGGAGATATTGAAGACTGAAGTAATGCTAAATGTGCATTAACAATGAGCTATCGAGGATCTAACCAAACATATTGTGCTAGTATCTAGATCATCTACTTGTTGATTACTCATATCTTCGACAAGTCTGAAACCCTTAATCGGGTAGGCCTGGCAAAGCCTTTATAAATCCTCTAACAAGGTGGTTCACAACTGTGAATCTGAAATCCTCTCACAAGGTAGTCTTTAACAGGACTTATCTCCTAACAGAGATCTAGATTCCTAACAGGATCTGTTCTGGTGAAGCACATTGTATGATCTTAACCGGTCTGACCTTAACCGGTTTGGTTTCTATTCTGCAGATAGTTACTTGTGAGTTTCTACTCACCGTGGTTTTTCCCATTTGGGTTTCCACGTCAAAACCTCTTGTGTTATGGTGATTGTGCTCTTGTGGGTGAATGCTTTATTTGTTGTTTGGTTTGCATTTGTCTTAACCGTTTTGTTAGTAAATCTGTTATACCGGTTAACTGCTAAACTATTTAAGAGTTTAAGTTCGGTATTTTTGGTATACTAATTCACCCCCCCTCTCAGTATTCATCATAGATTGATCAAAGTGTATGGATATTAATAAGGAAACATTAGGAGGGTCTTTAGCTAAAGATAGTATTAATGTTGGTAGTTGCATTGATAAGGTAGGAAGAGATAAATGTCAAGAGGCGACCGCTAAATATAACTCTAAGGTGGGGTGTTATGTTGCAGTGGAGAGAAATGAAAAACAAGTTTGTTCACAAAGCTCAAAGGAGAGGGGGAGGGCTATAGTCAAAGAATCCAAATTGAAGATGTTAGAAGATGAAAAGCAAGAGGAAGGATGGACTGAGGTAAAAGGAAGAGAGTTTCCATATGATTCTCCGGTCTCATGAGAAGGGTCCAGAATCAATCAATATGTAATCATTAACCTATTAAGGGGTCATGCACTTTAGTTTTTTGTTGTCTTGGGGAGGTGGCTCCCTAGATGTAGCCCCACCTAGTTCAAGCCAATTTAAAAACCTGATATCTTAATAAAATCATCAGCTATTACCGACCCCAAAAAAAGAGTTATAGATGAAAGCTTGAGTTCAGTTTTATTAACATTATGCATTATTGAAATATACTTGTATTTGTTTAATCTTTTGGTAGTATAAATTAGAATAATTTGAAGCTAGCTAGATTGCAAACAACAAGACTTCAATCAACAAAACACGATGGACAAAAGACTTGCAAAAGTAGAAGCTAGATAATATGTGTCCATTACTCAAAATATTTGATGATGTTTTATACTTTTGTTTGTGACGAGCTAGATGTTTGAAGGCTAATAAAACACAACAACAACAAACAAAAAAATTCTACTGAGTACGCATTCAAAAAACTAAAACTCATTGAAACGTGGCAAGTGACTTACCTCGAGATTTTGCACAAATTGTGTTGTGTTGTCAATGATGCCAATGAATTTTGATTTGTATAAAAAATCATTACATATTGATGTTATTTAACAATTTTTCAAATTTATTGAATTTCCTCATTCTATTTAAAATAATCAAATCCCTTTGAAAAATCTAAATAACCATGTGTCGTTACATGAATAATATGATAGAATTGATTGATAGTCCATGTCATGGATAGTGGTATTTGTCTATAGTTGTCTCGTGATATGGTTTCTATTGGTATAGGTAGTAATGAGAAGCTCATTGCATATTGTAAAGGGGGAGTTGGCCTTTAAAAAAAAAATTGGCCTTGAGGTATGGTAGGGAGTTACATATGAGATATTATATGTCAAGGGAAGTACACAACACAGATTATAAAGATATTTTAATTGTTGTGTTGTAAATGGTATTGAATTTAAAGTTGATAGTAGATTCAAAATCAGATTTGGTGGATCCTTTGGTGTTCAGGCAAATGATAGGTTATCTTGCTTATTTGGTGATTATTTTGACTTGATATTTACTTTAAAATAATTACATTGAGTTAGTTCATGGTTGAGATAAGATAGATTAATTGGATTGTTGCAAAGTATATGCCCTGGTACTTGAAGCATGTGATTCCTAATGGGTTAAGGCTTGTTTAAGATTGAGAATTGATGTTGCATGGCTTTGTGGATTCAAACTACTAGTGCTAGGAAAAACACTTTGGGGTTATGTTTCAACTTAACTTTAGGTATATATTATAGTTTAGTAGAAAGTAGGCAATAATGGCATTAAGTTCAATAGATGTAGAGTACATGGTGGATTCTTTTGCTATTTTTAATGTTTTCTAGCTTCATAAATTGATCAAAAACATTAATGATTAGATGTCGAAGCTAAAAATTGTGTGCCATGACAATCGAACTTGCATCGAGCTCTTTAAGATTCTAATGTTTCATAATTGCTCCAAGACTTTTACTATTTTGTGCAATTTCCTTGCAGATGAAGTTAAGAAGTGAGTGCTAGTTTTTAAGTATGTTCTCTCATATTTACAAGTTGTAGATATTTTGGAAAAGTTCTTGGAAAAAGGGAAGGAGTGTTAGTTTTTTTATACATGTTTATTGTTATTTTTTCTTCTTTAATAGTTTTATTTTTTTAGCTTTTCCTATTGTAAAGTGAAAAATTGGATCCTAGTGACTCCCCTCCTAGGAAAGAGAAAGGAAGCCACTAGGATGATTTTCACTTGGAAGGACTTTACATTCAAAAGAGGGGCTTGAATCCACTAGATCCGAATCCAAGGGAAACAAGGATGTGAATTCCAAGTGGCAAGTGGATTGCAAGGGTTGAAGTGTGATTTACCCTCTTTTGTAAATGAGAAAGTTGACTTGTTGACTATGTAGGAAAGAGAGATAAAACGAGTGAAATGAGGGGATATCGATTTAGGATCGTGTTGTAACTTCATATCTGAGATATCTAGACTAGTACGGATCTACCGTGCAAATTTAAGGAAAATTTGTCAAGACTATGTTGAAAGTGTCCACGGTCCTTCGAAAAATCCACGAAACAAAAAGTGTTCTTTTGTCTCTACAAATGAAGCCCAAACCTGTAATTACAGCTATGCACCTGCAACCTACACACATAAAAGAGGGGAAGAAGGGTTGTGGATAGGGTTTACCCCAGTCAAACCCCAGTTGAGGAATCAACCATGAAAGAAAGTAATTGCAAATACTTGAATGTAAACAATAAAAATGTATACTTTGCAGATCTGCAATTTGTTGATGATGGTTGCTTTGCTTCTTGAATGTAATCACCAACGCTGCATGAAATAGCATGTAACGTGACAAAACCCTAACACACACACATTCTTGCAAATGAATGTTGTAAATGTTACTCCAATGGATGAATGAATAAGACACGTGGAGAAGACGACTCGATGGATGCTTGAAGACTTGAATGATTGAATTTCGCATATTGTGTATATTTCTTCCTTCATCTCTTCTGTATCGCCCTTTCATGTATATCTTGTACATGCAAATAAGAGGACCAACTCCCTTTTATACATTCCTCAGAAGATTAATTCATCTCACCAAAGGCCAACATCGGAGAGATTTGGAATCCTGAAATGCAGCTAGGACCAAAGGGACCTATCTTGGGACCACCCTGAGAGGGGGGATAGGGGTACCACGCCCCTATCATAGGGGGGATAGGGGTGCTACACCCTTGTCCTACCCTATCTTGGGGTCCAGACAGGGTCCTGAGGTCATCTCAGGGCTTAAACAGGAAGGGTTCAAGGTGAAGATGTAGAGAGAAGTCTTGGTTGGGAAGTAAGATGTTGTCACCAAGGTGAGGACCTTGAATGTGGTTAAAATTGTTAGGGTCACAATTTTATGACACTACATTTAGCCCCCACTTTAGCAAGAGTATGGCTTACGCCACTACTGTCAATAAAGTAGAAGAAAGGGAGATGAAGATGGGAGATGCAGAGCAAGATCACAAGGAACATAAGATATCACTAATCTCAAGGAACAAAAGCCCCCAATCTTAGGATCTTAACTCATTCAAACATATGCAAGAGCACACAAAACAAGAAAGAACAAGATGCACAAGACAAAAACAAAGCACAAAAGACACACAACAAACACAAGACACAAAACAACAAACCAGTTAGCCAAAGAGACCTCGATACTCAGATGTCTCAATAACTAATTGAAACACAAAGATAAATTCCATCACATAAACACAAGTGATCACATAAAAGAGAAAATCTGACATCATCCATGAACCATCAATAGAAAAACTATGGGTTCATGAGAGGAAGAATAGAGAGGACATGAATACACACTTTGGTGATCCATGAGAAGAAAGGCGAACAAGAGAGAAACCATGGACATCTCTCCCCTAAAACTAGGTGATCCATGGAGAGAGGAACATGGAAATCTATCCTGCATAGTCTATCTGGGTGATTCATGTAAGGGACAAGAGTGGGAACACCGGTAGTTCCACCCAACCTCAAGCGTGTGTGTGTGCAAGTGAGGTTCGAAGCTCCTCATAGGAGTCTATGCCCAAGTACGCTACAACCTATATAGAATATATAGTACAAGTGTCAAGAAAGGTGTGACATCTCGCTCTAAGAGTCTATGCTCTGGTTCTGAGAATAATCGCCCTGCATAAGAAAAAGTGGTGTCATCTCTCTCTAAGAGTTTGTGCTCTAGTTCTAAGAATGACCCATTGTACAAGAAAAAAGTGATGACATCTCGCTCTAAGAGTTTGTGCTCTGGTTCTGAGAATGACCCATTGTACAATGCATGAGAGAATTATAGTACAAAGGAGTGGTGTGGGTGCCCCTTCCCCCTTAAGATGTCAACATAGGTTGATATATTAAGGAAAGTAGAACAAGGATACCTACCTTCATCGCAAAAAAGATAACCGCTATGCAACAACGTCATAAATCCAAGCAAGAGAGGGAATACTTCTTCAAGCTAGGATAAGATAGTTGAATAGAGATATCTTGTTGTAAGTGTAAAGGAGATCCTTGGAGGAGAAGAGATCTTTGTTCAAAATTCATCTACCCCTAAGAGGAGTTGTCTTAGACAAATATAACATCTTCTAGAATGAAATGCAGAAGAGAACAAGAATGCAGTCCTTCCTCCTATTGCTAGGTGAAAGGGATTCTTGATGAAGGATTACTCACTTTTTAATAGCAATAGGTGAATTTATTACAAATGTATATTACCAAGTGTGAAAGAGATTGCAGTCAAGGACTTACACCTATTGTATGAGAGAGAACCCTAGAGTGAACAAAAACAATTCCACACGAGGAATGACATCAAGTAATAAAAATCACACTATTCAAAACATAGGAAAGAGTGGATCCTCAAAGATAGAGAGAGAGAAATCATTGCCCCCCAAGTGTAGGGACAATGAGAAGAGCTTACACAATCTTCTAGAGAGAGATTAAACATAAGCAAATGCACTATGTATTTTCATGAATGCATGGAAGGAAAGACATTAGTATATGTACAATACATGTCTCAAGAAGTGGTAATCTTCAAAAGAAAGAGAGAAAAGCATCACATATTCCCCAAGGGGGATTAATCATAAAAACATACCATTATAAGAAATGATAATCACATATGAAAAATGCAGCCCCTAAAGGAAACAATGATACATGAGAAAAAGGAGGGAAAATCCTTGCCCCCCAAGTGAGGAAGACAAAGAGATACATTACAGATCTTTTAATGGTGAGTATTGACAAATTATATGCCTTCCCAGTGGAATAAATCCTCACAAGGAAGGGATACACACGTTTCAAGAGATCATTCCATGCCAAGGGGCATATCTTGCTTGCTAATAATCAAGACCGTATAAGAGGTAAGTTTCCAAGATGATAAAGGAAAGAGAAAAAGAGCACTACTCATTAAAGAAACTGCTCTTTAGCAAAGAGAAAAACCCAAGAACAACTATATGCTCACATAGGAATGATTCTTATGCTAGAAAAGAGATCTAATAATGTATAATGCACCAAGAAATAATGAGGAAAAAAGAACTTCATGTTGTTGCCCCGAAGTATGTAAAGTTGAAACAACACCACCACAAATGATAAAAAGCCCCCAACTAAGTTGACTATTTATGTGATAAGGGTGAGGAGCAACATGAAGATAAAATAAGTGCTAAGGCACTATTTTAATGTCAAGGAAGACAACTAAATCTATTGCAAGAGAAATTCGTGCAAGATCATATTGCTTTTGAACAAATTTCTTAAATGCATAACATTTCCCAAGAGAATGTGAATCATGAAAAATGCAATATTCAATACCTTTCACTAGCTTAAGATTTTTGTTTTTATTTTGAGGAGGAAAGGAAATGTTCCTATCATGTTTCAATCTCCAATAGATTTTTGTAGTTAGTCTTTTAGGATGATAGATATTATCTTAACATAAAGGAGAAGAATTATTATTAGAAGAAGTTTTATTACCCACAATTCTAATTTTGCCACTATCTATGCCATCTTGAATAGATTTTTGAAAATCAGAGCAATCATCGATATTATGGTCATGGGTTTGATGAAATGAACAAAAAGGACGTTTTGAAGAAGAAGCATTCTTATGGACTCTTTTGATTTGTTGTCTTTTAAGATAGTTTTCAAAATTTTGGAGCCTAAGGAGCTCATCCATAGAAAGAGGATCATAATTTCCTAGGCCTTTTGTAGTAGTGTGTGTAGGAAGGTTTACAAGGACACGAATTCCTTGCTTAAATTTCCCAATTCCTTGTCCTTTAAAACCTTGTTTTGTGATTATATGAAAGCCACAACTACAAGAATGTTGCAATTGACTAGATGGAGGATTAGGATCATAAATTTGTTGGAAATATGATGTATAAGGGATAAGAAAAGGATTTGTAGATGAAGAAGGAGTATCACATGAAATGACAATCTCCTTTCCTTTATCAAGCTTATCCTTCGTGGGGGATTGGGGATAAACATATTCATCATCTAGAAGCTCATTTTTAGTTATTTATATGTGAGGGGAAAGACCATGAATAAAATGCACAACATCATCCTCCCTACATATACTTTGATGTTGTAGATAGGTTTTAGGAGAATAAGGAGGATCTAAAGATGTAAGAATGTTAATGTTTTGATTTTTCCCCCTTGCTCAAGGGTGTGTGGAGAAGAGGATGGGTCCTTGTCTCTTTCCAATGCTTGCACTTGTTTAAAGAGAGTATTGGTTAAAGCATTAGGTCTCATCTCATCCACGTAAGATACCTTAGGAGAGGTATAAGGGTTAGGATCTACAAAATCTTTGAGGTGATTAACATAGGAAATGCATTTTGTTAACAACATCACCATAATGCAACATAAATGATACATGAAAGCTTTGAGATCTAATTGAAAATAAAATAATTTGGAAATCCTAACAACATAACATGTCCAAATACCATGAATAAAGAGAAGCAACATGAAATGAAATAAACTCTTATCTGACACATGATTGTAGTAAATATATGCAAAAAGCAATGTAATCATATGCGAAAGAGCAAGTAAATCCAATTTATTAATTGCCATTGGAAGTCTCTTAATGAAAATCTTAATTTGTTATTAAAGAAGATCTAAAATTAGGACCTTTTTATGAAAATTAATTGAAATTTTGAATTTGATGAATTTGAATTTGTGTTCGACCTTAGGAGGTGTTAAAATTGATAAAGTATGCCAATTTGGGGGTTTAAGCAGAAAAATACATTCAATTCCGTCTCTCGAAATTTTGGGGAAATATCCAGGGACCATGTTGAAAGTGCACACGGTCCAACCAACTTTTTTCAAAATTTCTAGGGATGATAGATATTATGATTTTATTGCAGAATCCAAAAAAACAACTGATCTGAAGATGTAGATTGGGCAAATTGGCAATCAAAGGTCGAAAATAAAAGGATTTTAAAAATTAGGGTTTTGTTGTTTAACCACTAAATTTTTAGAATAAAAAGGTAAATTTGAATTGTAATTTTGAAATAAGTAATTAAAATTTTGCACTTCACAAGCTTAATGTTCACAAAATGAAAAATTAGGGTTTCAATGCAATTAACCTCTAAAATTTCCAAATAGATCAAACTTGGAAATGAAAATTTGAAATTCAAATTGCATTTAATCAGATCTAATAATAAGAATTAAGAATTAATCTGTAAGACGTCGGGTTCACCAAAATGTTAAGTGGAAAATTGGATCCTAGTGTCTCCCCACCTAGGAGAGAGAAAGGAAGCCACTAGGATGATTTTCACTTTGAAGGAATTTACATTTAAAAGAGGGGCTTGAATCCACTAGATCCAAATCCAAGGGAAACAAGGATGTGAATTCCAAGTGGATTGTAAGGGTTGAAGTGTGATTTACCCTTTTGTAAATGAGAAAGTTGACTTGTTGACTATGTAGGAAAGGGAGATAAAATGAGTGAAATGAGGGGCTAGCGGTTTGGGATCGTGTTGTAACTTTGGATCTGAGATATCTAGACTGGTATGGATCTGCCCTGCGAATTTGAGGAAAAGTTGTTAGGACTGTGCTGAAAGTGTCCACGGTCCTCCGAAAAATCCGCAAAACAAAAAGGGTTCTTCCATCTCTGCAAATGAAGCTCCAACCTGAAATTATAGATACGTACTTGCAACCTACACACAGAAAAGAGGGGAAGAAGGGTTGTGGATAGGGCTTTGCCTTAGTCAAACCCCGGTCGAGGAATCAACCTTGAAAGAAAGTAATTGCAAATGCTTGAATGTAAACAATGGAAATGTATACCTTGTAGATTTGCAATTTGTTGATGATGGTTGCTTTGCTTCTTGAATGCAATCACCAATGCTGCATGAAATGACATGCAACATGACAAAACCCTAACACACACATATGCTTGCAAATGAATATTGTAAATGTTTTTCTAATGGATGAACGAAGAAGACACATGGAGAAGAAGACTTGATGGATGCTTGAAGACTTGAATGCTTGAACTTCGCCTATTGTGTATATTTTTTCCTCATCTCTTCTGCATTGCCCTTTCATTTATATCCTGTATATGCAAATGAGAGGACCAACTCCCTTTTATACATGCCTCTGAAGATTAATTCATCTCACCAAAGGCTGACATCGAGGAGATTTAAAATCCTGAAATGCAAATAGGACCAGAGGGACCTATCTTGGGACCACCCTAAGAGGGGGGGATGCGGGTGCCACGCCCTTGTCCTACCCTATCTTGGAGGTCCAGACAAGGTCTCGAGGTCATCTCAAGGCTTAAATAGGAAGGGTTCAAGGTGAAGATGAAGAGATAAGTCCCGGTTGGGAAGGAAGATGCTATCGCCAAGGTGAGGACCTCGAATGTGGTTAAAATTGCTAGGGTCGCAATTTTATGACACTACACCTATATTTGAGTTGGGCCTAAATCTCTTTAGGTTTTCCTATATTTGAGTTGTTTGATTCTATTATGTTTAGATTGGGTTTTAAATCATGAGAGGAATTGTTGTTCTTTTTTTAGAGTAAGGTGTTTTTTTTGCTTTAGTTTTTTTTGTCTAGCCCAGGTGCTCCACTAAGATGGGTGTTTGAAAATCCTATAAACTTCTCTTATTCTCTCTTATTCTATGTAAAAAGACATAGAGTACACCACTAGAATAAGAGATAGAGAGAGTAGGTAAAGAGTCCACATTTGAGTATTGGACTAGTGTAGCATAATTTATTTCAATTTAATAGAATTACTTTTTTGAGTGTTTGATTTTTTTTTTATCAATGTTTTTCCCAAAAGCTATCATACTTAGATCTACAATTTTGATTGGATTTTTTATTTACAACTAGGCTAAATTTTTTGAATGCAAAAAAAATAACGAAGGGCTAGAAACATTTATCATGAGATCATGGTTCAAGGCCATTTTATGACAAGGTGTCAACAATAAGAGTGAAGGAACAAATAAGTGCAATAATGACTAATGGAGGTACTCTTGTTGGTTATATTGTCTCCTATACACCAAAATTCACTTGAATATTGATCAAAATTTGTTCCAATCATCCCTATATTATTTCGACCAACATATCAATATCTTTAATATAGTATATGGTTATTGAATCTAGGATCATACTCTACGAATGTTATCTACTTTTGATAATTTCCTATTTTCTTTCATGTACATTGAAAGTTGTATTTACGGGATATTCCAAAATTATATTAAGGAGTTGTAAATAAGCATGCATCAATCTTCTTCTAGTTGAGGTACAAGACGCTCCTCTTCGTATCTTGTAACAAATTAGCCTATAAAAGATGCAACAAGAATGTTTCCATTACACATGTATGAGCTTGTTTATTAGACATAACATCAAGTTTATTTTATTGATATTATGGAATCATTATTTTTACAAGACATATTGTTATATTATTATGGTGTCCTCTCATGCTAACTAGTATCTAAAAGGATTGTGTTCTATTTGGTGTCCTCTCATGCTAATTTGTAGGAAAAGGATCGTGTTCTCATATTGCTATTTTTACTACACATATTGCTATATTATTTTGGTGTCTTCTCATTCTAATTAGTATCTAAACGGAATGCATTAGTTTCAAAGAAAGAAACTGTTCAATTCATTTATTTGTATTATACCATTATAAACTTTGAGCCATATATATATATATATATATATATATATATATATATATATATAATTGTTATATTAACTATATTTTTTATTGGCTTACAATGTAACTTGTGTTGTGCTAAAATGAGGTGGAAACATCAAATTTAATGGATTGATTTTATACTATTTATTTTTTTGGAGTATATTCATAACCTTGAATGTGGGGCTTTACTTTTGCTAGATGGCAACGTGATGATAGTTTAACAAAGACACCTCAAAGATAACACAAGCACCTCAAAGGTAAAATGTTGTAAATCAAATAATCATTTAACAAAGACACCTCAAAGATAACACATGCTTGCTACTGATATTTATCTACAACTTGAGTGGTGATAGAGGTTGGTATAGAGAAAGCATGAATATGGACAACATTGTATGTATTAATGGTAAAATATTCTCAAGGGGTAAATTATATCTACAAACATTAATGCATTTAAATAAATGATATTTTTCTTCATTAACAAATTAAACGTGAATGTTTGTGAATTAAAATTTGTTTTTTAGAAGCAACACAAGAAATTTGATGGTTGTTGGTCATCAAACCAAATGACGATGAGGGGGATAATTGTTATGCAGTATGTAATTTGTTCAATTACATAAAATGATTTATTGTTTATAGTTTTTGTTGTGGTAGATTTGAAATGAGAATTAAATGATAATGGGTATCCTATAGCAGAGACTTATCTATTAATGACTTGAGACTCATTTTTAAGAATGAGACAAGTTTTTTAATGAAACATGACTAGCAAGTGTAGCAAATTTTTTTTCGATGGTCTACAACTTGTTTTCAAGGATGAGAAGCTATTTTATGAAATTTAGATTGGAAATTCCACCTAAAAGAATGCCTACCCACTAATTATGTTAAATTTTATTATACGAGCAAGAATTTTGAGATAATATATCTAAAATGGTTTTGTGTGGGTGATTAGTGTTTCAATTATGGACGAATGACCAATCAATATAGAATATGGGACATGGACGAGATAACCATGGAGGCAAAATTTCAATGTGGCATCCCCTAGCTAGGTTTAGGAGCACCAAAACAAAAATTTCCCAAGACAAGCCTCTTTTAACCGCAAAAATGATCTAGGTGAAAACCTACATCCCAGATGGGGTTTTGCGAAAAAAAAATGTTGGACCAAGACTACAAAGGAACAATATAGAGAAGAAAATTTGGAAACTAAGGAGAAAATCACACATGTTGAAAATGTCAAATCAGTATTCAAAACACTCAAAATAGTGTTATTTCTTTAAATATTAGAAAGAATGAATGGCAAGAGTTGGTGAAGCTTTTAAGAAAGAAGGCTTTCTTTATGAAATGGGTTAGGGAATGGCCAACTTTCAGTAGAGTAAGAAAGTGGTGAGATGAGAACTGGGGTCTATATTTGAACTCAAAACTCTACCCACTGGCATTTATTTGGTCATTTGTGATAATGCAAGATGTAAGCAATGGATTTTGAATAATGGGTCATTCTTAATGGGTAGGATGGCCCTTTTTTATTAAGGACTCGGAACCCAACTTCAACCCACCAAAATACATTGGTGAGGAAGTCTAGTTTGGTTTTCGCTCTATAACCTTCATTGAGGGTACTAGGATGTAGAAAACCTAAAAGTCATAAGTAACAAGCTAAGGAGATTCCTAAAGGTAGATGAAGCAATTGAGAATAAATATTATAACATGTATACTATAATATGTATTAATTGGAGGCCATTTCCTCCACTCCCCAAAGTAATTAGAACTTGGTCTAATGAAGGGGTATGGAGGCAACAAATAGAAGTGGAAGAGATAGCAGAAAACTGTAAACTCTAAAAAGAGGCAGGTCAATCCATGAAGGACTGTGTAGTAAACAAAAAAGGGATAGAAATAACAGTGGGTAGTTTTTCAAACAAAATTTCTATTTTGGAGTATGAATAAAGGAAAATAAATACAAAGGTTATGGATGGGATTAATGTCGAAAGAGATTTATCAATTTTAGAGGAAAGGATTGATACCCCTATTTTGTTAGAAAAGGAGTGCAAGGAGGCTAGAGATGTTTTGTTATCAATGAAAATCTTATGGAAAATATAGGGAATAAGGATTTGAATGATATGACAATGGTGGATCTGCAAAAGAACAAGTTGGAAACATTAGTCTGGAAAGGATTATTGTTACACCCACAAGGAATATTAACAAACAACCAGTACAAGAGAAATCAATTCCAACTTATTGAACCCAAAAGGAGACTTGTCAAATAGAGAAGAAGTCAAACTAGAGAATATGGAAATTATCATAGTAGAGGAATTAAGAGATTGCAACAAGGCGTCACTAGAAGATGGACAAGGGTAAGAGAATAAATGGATCGAATGTTCCATAAAGGATATTCATGCATCTGTAGTAAAAATTAATAAACAAACACATAGAGAGAATACATATCAGTTCATGGCGACCCCTTTGATAGAAGGCATAGGAGTTTAAGACCTTGATTTAAAGAGGAGTATGGACTGGACATGGATGGAGAAGAAGATATTTTGGAGAAAAGGGCAATTTTTGAAACTTCATCTACATATAAAAAAGTCAATATTGGAGAAAAGAAATCAGGGCAAGAAAGACAAATTAAATGAAGTTAGAAATAGTAGGAAACACCAAGGGTCAATGAAAATATAGATTCAAGAAGTGTTTTTCCCTTTCGAAGGAGCAACAAAAGCTTTATCTTGTAATGTAGGGGTTTTGCAATGCATCTGACAAAAGGAGGTTGATAAGTTATATTTTGATCAGTTGTGGCCAGATGTTATATTGTTATACAAAAATAAATTAAATAAGGAAGAGGCAAGAATAATTCTTAGGAGCTGAAAAAAATGGTAGGGTTACTTTGTGGAAGCTCAAGGTGCTCTAGGGGGACTTGAAATTTTATGAAATTCATAAAAAATTAAAATGGAAGCGGTTATACAAATGAAATATTGGCAATTGGTAAAAATACAAGTAGAAATAGTTAGGAGTGACTTGATCTTCCTTAATGTTTATGGCTGTATTGGCACTAGATAAAATATGGAGATTTAAAATAAGCTTTCAGAAGTTACGAGGAATTTGGAAGAGACAAAGTTGGTAAGTGGAGGAGATTTCAATGGCACACTAGAATTTGTTGATAAGAAAGATGGTAGGGATCATATTAAAGCTATTCAAGTGGATTTTTAGAACTTCATCACTAGTAATAGATTAATAGAGATTACTCCTAAAAATGGATCATTCACATGGATTCCTGAATATAGCAGAGAATCTTATTTTTAGCTAGAAGATGGATAGAACGCTCCTTTATGTACAAAGCTAAAATCCTTCCCTTTTCTAGGTTGGACCATTAGCCCATTTCTTTGATCATTATCTATTTCTTTCTAGGTATGAAGAATTTTTTTGTCAATCTTATGTACTCTTCTTCCATTGTGCTCCTAGTTCTGCTATCTTTGGGGGATGAGGTCAATTCAATGCAATCATACTTGATATATATAGTTTATCAAATACATATACTGGCCCCAACTAGTGGATCCCTTATGTTCTTTCTCTTTTTCATGTTCTCCATTGCCCTTGATTTGTCCTTACTCGGGGGCATATCATTGTGGCAACATAATTGTCTTTTGGATGCATGTATGCTACCTTAAAGTAGTTGCTCTTGGTAAGGCACGCTTAATCGCTTTAACATGGGGGAATACACTTTGCTCTTTAGTACACTTTATGCACACACTACAAAGTTTGTTTTCTACACTTTGATCATACACCATGACATGTCAACTTGATATTTATATTACTTTGCAAATTGAGCCTTTTGCTTTGTAATCTTTGGCATCAATTTTTCGATTCAAACTCTTTGCTCTCTCAATATGACTTGTAGTAAGAATAAAACTTACTAGGCCAACATTGTCATGATCTCTCTCTTCTCTTCATGTGTTTCTCCTTTTGTTTTGATATTAGATTGATAAGATCCTAAGTCCCTAAGGACTTGGTTTGTCTTGCCTCTTTAATATCTTGATGAAAGTTTTTCAATGCTATTTTGCACTTTATTGAGAGTATGAGTATAGGATGATACTATCGCTAAAGTGGGGGCTAAATGTAATATAAAAAATTGTATCCCTTTCATCCTCACTTTGTCATTTGGCCTTTCGTACTTTGACCATGTTTTATTATGCTCACACCAGCTTCAATTCTCAAACTTTACCTAGCATCTGGTTTGTGGACCTTTGTGTAGTCTTGATTGGCTAGACAAAGGCACCCCAGGTGCCATTGTCCTAAGACAATGACACCCGGGACACCATTGTCTCGACAAAAGGGGCCCAATTTTGGTCCCAAAAATGGTCATAAAATGTGGGCATGAATTCCTTTCTCATATCGGTCTGTCTCAAAATTTCAAAATTGTTTGTTGAAGTGGGGTATAAAATCAAGCCTTACCCCCTCATTTGAACATCCATCTTAGATCTCTCATCAAAGAAAATTCACTCTACAATTCAAATTCAAGCAAGCAAGTAATCAAGAATTTTCATGACATTGAAGGAGAGGTCAAACATTTATATTCAAGCATTCAAGATGGCATCCATGATCAAGATTGTTAGAGTTATCTTGTATTAGCTAATAATTATTTATTTAATTATTAGTCTATTAAACTCTTCGCTTAAGTTAAACTTAGGCATTTAATAATATTGTAGGTATTTAATAATTATTCTAATTATTAAATACAGATTATCCATTTAGAGTTTATTTAGGGTTGCATATCTTTAGGGTTTCTATTATCCTTTTATAAGGATTGTATTGTATTTGTTCATTCAATTGATACCCTTTTTGAATGACAATTTTCTTCTTCAAAGCATTTATGCTTTTTTGCTTTATGTGCCTCCATTCTTCTCTTGTGACAGGTATTTGCATGCAGGTGTTCTTGGGATCTCTGAAGTTGTATTTCCTCAACTTCTTCATGGTATTAGAGCCTACATTTGCTGCTGCTTGTTCCTGATTTTTCAGAAGGTTTTTTGGAGGAGGGTTTCAAGTTTTTTCAAAGTTTTTTTATTGGATCTGGGGTAGCTATTTTGTTTCTGATCATTTTGGGCTCAAATGGACCTCACTGTTGAGCTTAGAACACCCCAAAACCCCAATTTCCATATAAAATTTGTCAAATTTTGACAAATTTGGGTTCTGAAATTTTTTCTTTGGTTTTGCCTTTTTTTGCACGAATTTCGAGAAATTGGTCCAAAAAATCATTAAAAAAAAATTTAGAGCAGTTTGGGCAAAAAAGACCTCACCATTGGTTTCCGAAGGCATTTCCAATCATTTTGATATATAATTCAACCAATTTCGGTGACAAGGGCATCTGGGCCATGATTTTTTCATTGGCACATTTTACGAGGCAAAAAAATCTGTACGGCTATACCTGCAAATGTGTCAGAAAAATTTCATTTTTTTTTACCCTCTTTATGCCCTACAAGAGGGTTTTTTCTTCTTCTTTTGGTCGTAAACTGGTCATACAGAGGTGCTTTTTCAAAAACTTTATATCATCGGAAAGCTCTTTTTGAGCTCTCTTCAGATCTGGAGGTTTGAACTTTTTATTTTTCTTTTTTGATGGCATTTTTTTGCTGTCAAAGCCAAAGGTTCATTTTTGCACTCTGGGAGACATAACTTGAGCATCTGAACTCTGTTTTTTGAAAACTTTATATCGTTGGAAAGATTGTTTTGTTTTCTTTCCATTCATATGATTTTTCTTTTTAGATTCTATTCTAGGTATATTTTATTCAGTTTTTTGCTTTTCAGTACTTTGGTGAATATCTTGGATGTTTCAGGTCCTGGGATCTCTTTCTTTGAGTAGGATGTCTTGTCTTTGGCTATTATTTCTATTTCTAGTCTTCTGTCTCTTCTTATCATTATAGCATTTCATTTATGAAAACACACTGAGATAAAGTTTCATCATGCATTGTTTACTTGGGATATTGCACATCTTGTGCCTTATTGTACATGCACTACTTATAAAGTGCCATGAAGGGGTTGATGTTTGCCTTTTGTTTTCCATCTGCCTTTGTCCAGTGAGTGTTCCTTCCATGACATTCGCCTCATGATGTGTGTCAAGTGAGTGTACTTTCTCAGTATCTTCAATGTTCCTGGTTCTTTGTCGTGCAGTTCTTGTTGGCCCGTTCTTTTCAATGCACCTGTCTCTCTCACTCTTTAGCATTATGGGAAGGTTTTTCCTGTTGGTTCTAATGCTTACATGGTTCTATTGGTCAGCTCTTCATGCTTTGGTGTCTCATGCCATTTGTATCTTCGAGTTCAGTTGTTTGCCCTTGTTTGCCATCTGATTCAAGTAGTGTCATTTGAGGGCACTCATGCAAATTACAGTCTTCTCTACCTGGTAATGTTCTATTTCAGTGGAGGTTCTTTAGATCAGCAGCTACTCTTCGACAGTGTTTGCATCTATTTCATGCTTCAGTGGTGTTCTTCTTGATTTTCCATCTCTTTTTGGAGTAGAGTTTTTTCCCACTTGGTTTTCTCTATTTCTTCGTTTCATAGAGATTTGGTTGTGATTGGGTACCTCATCAGGCCTTGTTGCCGGGACCCAAATTTGTCTTCATCATCTAGTTGCATTTTTTGCTTCATGCATATAGTTTTTTAGCTACTCCCTAAGTTCATCTTAAGGAGGGGTGTTAGAGTTATCTTGCATTAGCTAATAATTATTTATTTAATTATTAGTCTATTAAACTCTACGCCTAAGCTAAACTTAGGCATTTAATAAATATACACATTATCCCTTTAGGGTTTCTTTAGGGTTGCATATCTTTAGGGTTTCTATTATCCTTTTATAAGGATTGTATTGTACTTGTTCATTCAATTGATTCCCTTTCTGAATGATAATTTTCTTCTTCAAAGCATTTATGCTTTTTTGCTTTATGTGCCTCCATTCTTCTCTTGTGACAGGTATTTGCATGCAGGTGTTCTTGGGATCTCTGAAGTTGTATTTCCTCAACTTCTTCAAAGATTTCATGAATACATCCTACATCCAACATGACAACATAAATCTCTACATAAAGACTTCAAAGCAAGACTTGTCGAGGTATATCATTTCAATTACAAGCATTTTTATTTAGATCTAGCCTCTACCCTCAAAAGGCACACTTCACAATTCCATTACATTTCAATTTTAATTTCAATTATAGGATTAATTACAAACCTGAGGTTTGAAAGTTAAACCCCTATCCACAACACGTATTCTCTTCTTTCTGTGTGCAGGTGATAGGTTTAGGAGCTATAAATTTGGAATTAGGCAAGGTAGACAAATACAATCATATCCAAATTTCGCAAGCACAAAAAGAAGAGGACAAGGTCACTCCACACTCTTTTGTTCGACAAATTTCCCACAAATCTTCTAAAGTACATTTTGAGTAGCATTCTAGTTTTGAAAAGACAAAGTTCATTTGCATCTAACATTCAGTGGACATGGTCATTTATGTCACAACCCTCCTTTATCACTTTTGGATTTAAAATACAACTCTATTATATTTTTGGATAAGCTATTTAAATGATTGAATGAATATTATAAAAAGGATAAAATAATAATACACACACACACGCACATGGAAAATATACATTATTTTTATTTATTTATTTTCCACATCCAATTATGGCACATGTTGTAGGAAGAATAAGAAGCTTCTAGAGGATTCTCCACCACCTTGCATGTAACTCCTCCACTAAGTCTAATCAATTTGCATGAAGTCCAAAATTGGGAAAGAATCTCCTTTTTAATTAAATTTTCCAGATAGTGGAATGGAAGGAATTCTCTTATAAAATTATATGCAAGTTTCAAAGAAGGGAGTTGGTTATGTTTTGAAGAAAAATTTCCCAAGTTTAGAAGTAGGATTCTCTTTGTTAGTCTCATTTTCATTGCAGGAATTTTTAAGTTGTTGTTGAAGGTTTCTCTCAAAGTTGCAAGGAAGGATCAAAGAATAGCTAGAGGGTTCAACTTTGAGCTTCAGTAAACCAGGTTCTCTCCTTTTATCATATGGGGAATTTGTATTATCCAAATATATAGTTTTTAGATTCTTTGGTTGAATATAGTATTTTGAAGAAATCATTTCTCAATTTCTAGATAGGGAGAAAAAAAATCTATTTTTGTTTTCTTTAAGAAATGCAGTGATATAGTTTCTTCTCTTTTTTTTTGACAAATGCAGATTTCTCTTGCATATCTTATTTAATCTAATTTAAAAGGTAGAAAATCAGATTTTTGCTTTTCTGTTTTCGCTTAGATGATATTGAATATAAAAATAAACAAATCTCCCTCTCTGTGAATGAATAAATAAAATCTCTCTATGAATATTGGATTGAACCTCTGTGAATATTAGTTAAATGAGTTGAATAAAATTTCTCTGTGAATATTAGTTAAATGAGTTGAATAAAATTTCTCTGTGAATATTAGCTGAATCTTTGTGAATATCAGTTGAACAAACTCTCTCCCTGTGAAATTTGAAAATAAATAATCTTCCTGTAAATAACTCTCTATCCCCCTCTCTGGATATTGGTTGAGAAATAGAATATAATCCCTCTGTGTTAACTTGTATTTCTCAGTTTAAACACCTACCTACTTCTAGATAATATGTGCATCACTGGAGCAAATTTACTTCTCTGGTTATTTTTATTTCTCTATTTTATTTCATCCCTGGGATTAATATGATATTCTCTCTTACATTAATATCTTCTTATGTATTCATATCTATTTATGTATTCTCTTTATATTCAATTTAATATCTTGGAATGTATTAATAAAATTTATGCGAAGTGACTAATGTTTATATTGCACGATATAGTGCCTGTGCGTACCGACTCGCAGGTGGAGGACGAAGTTAATACTCCACAGGGAGTGGTACTGTAATGGTACCCCCCACTAGCCTGCAGTCACTGTTGCGGCAGTGGCCACAGGGTAGTGGAGGGGACCCGTGGGGTCCCACTCCCATTAACCCTTATTAATGCCAATCAAACATAGTTCGAAGGCAATGTTAGCTTTTAAAAAGAAATTCTTTTTTTCATATATGTTTAAAATTTTAGTTTATTTTAATTCCTTCTTTTTTTTGTATATATATAAATCTTAGTTAATAAATTTTTTTAACTTGGTAATTATTAGATTTATAACTAGTTTTAACAAATTTATATTAAATGATACTTAGATCTTCTTAAGATCCACTTAGCAATTAAATGATTTGAAGCTAAATTCTATGTTGGGATTAGTGGTTTTATAAGCGATATTCTCGCATGTAACTTACCCTACCTTCACTTCATTCAAATGTCTTTACATTGATTTCAATTATTGGTGTTCCCATCTTCAAGCAAATTACATGTTTAATTGTTATTATGCAAGTTACCTAACTGTCATTATTATGCAAGTTATATTCAAGTTTTGAATAAAAAATAAATTTAGTTATGGTTTTATTACATGTCATTCATCAAGTAGTTATTTCAATTAATTGAGCTTTGCAATGACCAAATATACGCGTTCATTTCATAATTATTTTTCAAGCTTGATGTTTATCATAAGTTAGAAAATTAAATAAAGGAAGTTGGAAAACCAAAACCTAGTAGCGTTTGGTATATACAGTGCCTTTGGGTCACGCTTAGGGGTAATGTCGTTGTGTTGAACTACTGCACTTAACGCCTAATAAAGCTACATCAACGACGTCTATGGCATCGTCCCTATAAATCGTCGGGGAGTAATAAGGGACACTTGGAAGTTAAATCCAAGGGGTGGGTAATCCCCCTTGGATCAATAATTTAATAAGATAATTCTAAAATGATCTTTCATTCGCTGAGTTAAACTATAGTAAACCCCTATAGGGATGATGAGTGAAATGCTTTTATAAAACTGATTTAATCTCAAAGAATTATTGTCGATTGGCAATTGGTCAAGGGTGATGCTCATGATAAGAATTAGGATCTAGTTATTTTAGGCCACAAGCAATAGGCCATCTTGAGCCTTTGCTTAAGCGCTACCATCGTGGGTAGCAACCGCAGAGAAATTGTCTGGGACATTGACCCTAGAAAGGGTTGCGTACCCACTAATCAATTTACATCAAACCATAGAGTAGAAAATAGAACTACATACTTTACGCCTTGATCCCGTGCCGAAGTGGGTATGTAGGTAGTCTTGGGATGGAGTTGTCCCTCGTACTTAGGCGTTCGTGGGTGGGGTCTAGGCTTGGTAAAAGAAAGATTGAGTAAGAATCTTATTTTGAAAGATAAGATAATTAAAATTGGAAAAAGGTAATTCAATGCATACTCCGAAGGAATCCCGTATAGATTCGCTTGACTTCCCGAGGCTTTAAGCCAAATTCTGAAGCAAAATTCAAGCTTGTATTATGTTATTCAATTACTCCTAAGGATGGTGACCTCGGTGCACTTCTGTTAGAAGAGTGTAGTACTTAGCGATTGGCTCAGGACCCGAATGGTCCCGATGAGTCTAAGTCTCTGGCCAAAGCACCTCCTATCCCAATTGGATAGATGCCTACCCCGCATGGGTAGATGCCTATCCCGATTTGGATAGATGCCTACCCTGTATGGGTAGATGCCTATCTCATATTGGATAGATGAAATCTTATGTCTCGTATGGACAAGTGCCTAACCCGTATGGTTAGATGCTCATCCCAAATGGATGAATGCCTAATCCAAATGGATGGATACCCAAAGTATGCGATTGAATCAAACACAAATGATTAAATTTAACCAAAAAAAAAAGGTCAAATTTTGTTGGGTTAAATATGGTGGGTTGTTACAATTTAGAGCTCCATTGTCCCATCTTTTCAGGATTAGATTCTAGTCACAAGTTCCATTCATCTTACTCATATCAGATCCATTCTTATAACTTCATATCAAATCTACAACTACTTGTTCATATTCATTTATGTTAGTTTTCCATCTCTAGCCCTACATCTAGAATTCACTTTATATATTTTTAGTATCCAATTTAATCCTCACAAAGGGATCCATCCAAAGTTAATTAACATCCCCTATTGGAGGTGAATCTATTGATTTCATTCTCTCTTCAAATGCAAGGATTGTGCAAAATGGATGTATTGTTTGATTACATAGCTAAACTAGTGAAACCCTATTTCACAACCTTACATGTTGGTGAATTTGACATAGTTCTTGCATTAATTATATTTTTATTTTTATATCTGATTTGTATGCATCTAATTCAATTACATTTGCAATAATGAATTACATAATTTATGCATTTGAATTACATAAATTTCAAGGTCTAGTTCAGAAAAACCTTTAATTTTTATTTTTTTTAAATTGACTAATGGGTTGCATCATTTATGATTTATATGCTCAGATATGATTTTTATTGCATGTTATTTTTAGATTTAGAAGCATTTATTTATCACATCTATAATTTCAATGCATTTTATTGGTTAATCAATCATTTTATTTTGAAATTGCATTGCTTAATCATACATTTTACTTCCATTTTCAATTGCACAAGAGGCATTGTGAGTACAAATCCATCCATTTAGCTTTGTCCTCTTTGTGTACAAGTTTCACTACCCTTTCACCTATATACAATATCTTGGTGAGAAGAAGTTAAAGACTTATGGCTTCCCAAAGTTTAAATACCAAGAGATGTGAGCTTGGGTTGAATAACCTATATTCCATGGGAACTTGGGTGAATCCTCTACCCCCACACAACATATACCTAACATCATGGAGAACTATTCCCCTCACACTTCTCATCGTGAGGATGACTCATTGAGAATGGTAACTATTGACCAATTGGGGAAGCTTGACTATGAGTTGGATAAGCTTCAACAATGGATGAGTCAAGAACACTCGAATAGGGAGACAATCCATTTGATTGAAGGCTTCAGGAGAATGCTTCAAATTGATGAAATTGGCATGGAATTTTTGTGTGACATTGCTCATATTTTTTACTCTAATGTTATGCCAATGGAAAGTTAAGCAAAAGTTCTTGTTTTTTCAAATCCTACAGCTCAATTTGAGCATTCCATTCCTATGCCTGCATCTTTGCCTAGTGTGCCTACATATACATCTTCCATCATCGGCACATCTACACAAAATGTTAATCCTACACATGTTAGTAATGGGGGCAATTCTACCAATCAATACTCCTACATACCTACTCCCATTGGCTTTCCATTTATGTCACAACCATCTTCCATACCCACTTACCATGATGTTCCACATTCCTACTATCAAACTCCACCTATTTATATTACATCTCCATCACAATCCAACATGCCCAATTCCAACTCATCCACCAAAGCCACTATAAATAATCTAGCTCAAATTTTTTCATCCTTACAATAATAGTTGTCTTCTTTAACCCAATCCAAATTCAAATTTTCCACATGTGATGTAGCTAGCCCCCTCTCTGATGACATTGTCCATGTTATTAATCCTCAATACATGGATGTTCCCCATTTGGAGTTATACAATGGAAAAGGCGACCCTCAAACTCATGTGAAAACATTTCAAACATTGTGTAGTGACTTCTCTCATGATCATAGACATGACAAGTCTTTAAAGATAAGGTTTTTCAATGGTATTGTTCCTAGCCACATCGATCGATTCATTCTTTTCAACAATTAGCTAATGCATTTGTTTGACATTTTCAAAATAATATTGGTCCTTGTATTACTTTAACTAAATTGATGCATTGTAAGCAAGGAGTTAAAGAAAAAGTGACTAATTTTATTAGTAGATACAAACATTTGCATTCACAAATTTCTTATCTCCGTGTTTGATGGTGATGTTCAAAGTATTTTCATTAATTATTTGCAAAATGATAATATTATAGATAAGCTTCTATTTTTTTAATTTTCAATCTTTCACACATTTATGCACTATTCTTCGCAATTATCAACTTCAAGTGAGTCAATTTGAATCCTCTCCATAAATGGCTCCAGCTGATAAGAATGAGGGTACTTAGGAACAATCACATTGATACACAAGTGGCATCAACAACTTCAAGTGTGGCCCCTTTATCATCAATCTTTACACGTCGTAATTATACTCTTTTTGAATCATTTCACAATATCATGCTTAGATTAATTAATGCCAATGTGACGAAGCTTCCTCTCATCGAACCCATAGATACCTCTAAGCCTTTACTAGATTCCTTTGATTCTAAAGCCTTTTGCCAATACCATTGTCAACTCAGCCATGATACTAAGAAGTGTTATGGGTTGAGGAATATTATCCAAGACCTTATTAATTACAATACGATAACTATGGAAGGTGTGAATGATAAAGGAAATAAATCTATGACACCTCCTAATCAAAACTTGCAAATCTCTACCAATCCTTTGCCTTCTCATTCTACCAATCTTGTAGAGCCTAAACCTCCTACTAATATAGCTCCTAATGAGATGTGCGTAGAGGCCATAAATGTTGTGAACCTTATTCAATAATTCAAGCCTATACAAGATGCACACGATGGACCATTATACATTATTGTAAAAATTGAAGGAAAGCTTTCACAAGGAGTGCTCATTGATCTAGTATGTATGGTGAATGTTATTATTGAAGAACATCTTTATACTCAACAATTTTATCAAGATACTTATGACAAATCTAATGTTGTGATTAAGGTGCATGATGGCTTTATTTTTCCCACTATAGGTTCCATCACTCTTCTCATTCAGGTTGGCACTAAGTGCTTAGATGTTACCTTTTTTATTATCCCCATCTCTGATTGATTTTATGTGAAGTTGGGGCATCCTTGGTTCTCTTCCACAAAAGCTATCCCTTATACCATCTATAAATGTTTGAATTTACCTCATGATGGGTGTATTACCATGATCAATCGTAGTCTTTATAATCCCTTATCAAGACATGGAAACTTCACCTTAGATTGTTTTTGGCCTTAGAAGCCTGAACCTTTGAAACCTCGAGAAGATCTCCTTTTAACTCTTATAAAAAATTTAAACATGAAAGAATATCGTCCCTAAGTAAACCTAAGGATCCTTCACTCGTGGATATTCCTCTTTCTCATTTTGAACTTGGACTCCTTCCTACTCCTTCTATTCCTGCCATCTATGTTGTGATCCCACCTCCTACATCCTACAAAGGAAAATTCCCAACATCCCGCATCTCTCAACCTAGTGAGGTTTATTCTATTCCTCACTCTAAAGGAACAAAAGAAGCCTAGTTGATTGATCCCCAACCTTTGCAAGTTTTTAGTTGAACCAAGGGAAATTTTAGTGCGAGAGAATATCGAAGAAGGTGTCATGCCAAGGCTTGTGAGCTTGCTTCCCAAAACATTTCCTCCTCTAAGACACCCAATTTTGACTTGATCCCATTTGTCCAACCTTTTTTCTAGCCCAAGGGAGGAAGTTCATCTTAATCAACCACATGAAAAGTTAAAATTGTCTAAGTAAAATGATGATTCATTTCATGTTCATGTTAAAGATCCTATTTTGATTAATTTGGATGATGGTGATATTGATGCTAATAATATAAATACTCATGATTCATATGATGTGCACTTGATTATTGAAATCAATCATGATTTATCTTCAAGATTTTTAAAAAGCATTAATCATAGCTCCCAGTGATAGACAAAGTGACTCATCATGAGAGCATGGTCCTTTTTTGGAACTTGGAATAGCTCCATCTATCGTGCCAACAATCCACAACACAAAGCATCCATAACCAACATCCATCTACGCATCTACAACCAACATCCATCTATACCAACAATCTTTCCATACTCTAATAATCATCATTTCAGACATATCATCAATGAAAACATACAAACTATAGGTTGACAATAGTGACAACAATGCATACTCCAATCACCTCCTCAATGACAACACATATTGTCAGACATAAAATTGACATCAATGATGATACATATTTCCAACACAAAGTACCTCATGGCTATGAAGTTGGTTGCACAATAACTATTCAAACCATAAATTAGATTAATTATGTCAATGGTCGACGAGTTAGATTAGTAAATAGAAACTTACATACTATAATTTAGATTTGTCAAATTAACATCAAAATCACTATATATTGAACTATCTAAAATTGAATTCTTGTTTATCTCCTCTCTTGGTTTTTTACCCGAAAGACGTTCTACATATGAAGCTTCCCTACGAAGATCGGGAGTCCTAGCATATCACAATGGTGGAGGCTTTGTGACATTTCCAAATCATGTAAAAGACTATAATAGGAAGATAAAATTGACACAAATTAATATATAATTGTTGACAGAGAAAAAAAAAATTAAACATATATAGATACTTATATCTAAACATATGTATCTACAATATAAAATTCACACATACCTGTTCAATGCTTCTTAAAATGTTCTAGGAGTAGTCATCATGGATGTAAAACCAATGGGTTGTTGTATAATAAGACAAGAATGTGGGAATTAAAATCTATGTACGTGTATAATCATTTAATACATTTGAAAATTTAACATCTAAACTGTGCTGCAATAAGTAATATAAGTTCTTTAAATTATTAATTCAATTAAAATTGTGTTCAATTACCTTAACCGGTTAGGCGTTGTGTTGTCAGAGGTTGGAAATGTTGTGCATCACCCACACTTGGAGTATCCTACAAGAGTAAAATGAGACTAACTCATAGATTAATATATAATTTAATTGATGAGAATCGAAATGATATGCATATATAATAAAAAAATGTAAAAACATGTATGTGCAAAAAAGTATACCATATAACTCTCTAAGCCAAATGAATTGCCTAAAATGGTACCATGTTGGACTTGTGGGATATCATCCTCAAACATCAATTGTTAAATCCCACATAAATATATATTAGTATTAAAATATCTTATAAATAATAATTTGAGATAAAATACACTATGAAATTACTTTTAAGTCTTACCACTACTTGATGTTGATAAGATCCAACATCCTCCTCGTCTCTAGTACTTGATAACTCTCCAGGATACACTCTTGCCTCTATTGTTTCATCTCATCCATTTAATATATGACAAGCCTTGTAATTGACTATGTCAATGGGAGGCTCAATAGGCTATCCAAGAGGACCTAAACATGTATGTTTGCACATAGTGCAAGTACAACGCACAAATATGTCGAGTTGAGGAGGCTATACCATCACCAACCAATCCAACAAGTATATCAATATCTCATAGCTTAGTAAATTGAGAGCTTTGTGTGATCAAATGGCCAATCAAAGAGTTTATGACCAATATGCTCTATGATGTTGCATCTGTGATAATCTCTTGGTATTGTATTAGAGGTGGGGGAGCAATAGGAGGGGGAAAAATAACCCAAGTCTATCTTTAGGTATTCCTCTACCCACCCCTTGGAGTTTCTCACATCAAAGTAGTTCAATTTTTTACCCATGAATAATTCAACATATAGTTTTAGAAGAAAATATTATGGGATGTCAAGATTGTTGTTGGGTAGTTTATAAAAAACCATCCACCAATGATACCAAAAATTATCTATGATATCCTTATATGTGCACCATTTAATCAAACATTTGGGCTTACACACAATAACAAATTGTCTAGTTCTATGGTTTATGGAAAGTTGGGCTTATTGGGGTTTGGAAATATCTAGTTCTTTCACCTAATCATATGATAATCCATTGACATATTTTTGCATGATGGCCTTTTGCCACTCTACAGAGGAACTATGTTCGTGTGTGAGGTTTTCAATGTTAGAAATTATTGACTCTAAAGTGGTTGTTATTGAGGATAATTGAGGGTGCATTCAATATAATTGGAAAATATTCTTCAACTTAGTCAAATTGCCATTAATCAAGTCTTGAATTGAAGGAGCATTTTGCGGGGGAGGGTTTGGTGGTGGTGGAGGATTTGGTTGGGAAAGGTTTGGATTTTCAACCATTGATAAACCTCATTGAAGTTGAAAATTAAAAAATTAACAAATTTTTAACTATAAACTAAAATTTATATAAAAAAACCTAATTTACACTAAAATAGTTAAACACAAATGCTAAAGCAACAAAAAATGAAGAAAAAAAATGAAATTGACATACCTTGCAAGATCTAGTTGACAAAATGGTAATGTAAACAATGGATATCAATTCTTTTTTATATTTGTTTCTCTTCCTCACTCTTCTTGTCACTGTCATGGGTTGAAATGCCCTCTTTTGGCTTTGTTTTTTATTGACTAGCAAATCAAACACACATCCATTTGTCGACGTTAGTTCTCTTTGAAAATAGGTCAATTTTAACCAACTTATATATTATATATTACAAATTAATATATAATATTTTTATATATTAATATAAAAAATATAATATTAATATATTACACAAATATATAATATTATTATATATATTGATTAGTAAATATTTCATTTATATTTATATTAAACTATAGAATAATATACATTCATCCTCAGAATCACAGAGTTAGTGCCGAAACTTGGCTAAAACTGTAATACCACTAACCAACGTAAACCAAAATGACTGTTGTAGACACCTAAAAATGTCTCATCCATCACTGCTAATTATTAGTCTTATTAATTAAATAATTCTTTAATTATTTAATTAAGCTAAATAATTCTTCTCAACTGACCTAATCATCATTATTCATTTTTTCTTACTAATTATCCAATTTCTATGTATTCTTTTATTAATCAATTAATCATCAAACCCCTTTCTCAAATATTAATTAAATACTAATTATTTAATTAATTATGGTTTATCCCTTGATTAAATAATCTTTATTATTTAATTAATCCTATTTCTCATGATTAAATAATTTAATTAACTAATTTATTCTTCCAAATCCCCAAATTCAAATTTCAACTAATTTCAAATAATTTCATTTCATCAAATTCACATTTCACCAAATCTGAATTTCAATGAATTTCAGTAAACCTCACGTGCATTTCAACATTTGAAAACCCAAATTCAAATCAAAATCAAAATGAAGTTGAATTTCAATTCAATCTCCTACAACACATGTTGAAAATCATAACTGGTTCATGAAATTAGTTAACTAGTCAGTCAATTCAGTTAACTCTCCAATCTCCCCTTTTCACTCTCGATAACCTTTTCTGACTAATCAATCAATCCAATTATCTCTCCAATCCATTTAGTCATCTGATCAATCTATCCAGTCAACTGACTAATCTATTCAGTTCACTATTCAATCTATCTAGTTGACTACTCAATCAAATGAGTTAACAAGTCAATCAATCTAAGTTAACAAATCAATCAACTCTGTTAACTGATCAATCTAAATCAATTCACTCCCAATCATAACTTGATTTCAAATCCCTCCCCATCTCTCATGAAAATCTATATAAACAAGATCATTTTCTCAATTCAAGCTAGATCACACTCTTCAAAACAATTGTCTACTTTATGCAGGAATTTCAGTGCAATACTTGAGAGCCACCTTCATACACAATTTGGAGAAGAACAATGAAAGCACAAATGTGGAATAGGGAGTTTAAATTAGTTTAATTCTTCCATTTATTATATTGCATTGTGTTTGATTTTAGCTATATAATTTAAGGATCTGTGATCGTCCTTATTTCTCGATTAGCTTAAATTTATGATTTTAAGCATGAAATCATTGGTGAACTTGACGTGAACTGACCTCTATTTTTTTTTTTTGTGATTTGCAAGTATCGTACAGAATAGGAAAAATGGAGTGCACACGTGTGTTGACAGTAATTCACAATTTCCATTATTAATACGCAATTGATAGCTTCCTGATTCACAATTGCTATTATATTAGTTCGCAATTGCTTTAACTAATGCGCAATTGCATAGTAAACCCAGAATTTCAATTTTGATTGTCGTTTTGGCTTTAAATGTATTTGTGATATTAACCCATCAAATTGTTTCATTTTTGGAAAATTTGATTTTTGTGTATGAAATGTCTCTAACCCCGTGGCAGGAAGGGTAATTTTCAAAATTTCAAGTGTCAGGAAGAGAAGAGAGCATAGAAGACAACAGAGAACTTATCAACACCTTTTGAAAGCAAAAGGGAGACTTAAAGAACTAGAAGAAGAAGAAGAAGCCATAACCCAATACCACAAAACTATACACCAATTCCTTGCCAAAATTGACTTCTATGACAACATTGAAGTAATGGCCCACGTTATTTGGAGTGATTTACTTGCAAATTGACCTCTCTCTTCTGTCTAGTTTATTTTTTCAAGTTCAGTGAGAAATTTGCAATCACCTAGTCAGAAATTTGCAATTGACTAGTCAAAAATTTGCAATTGCCTAGTCAGAAATTTGCAATTGCTTAGTCAGAAATTTTCAATTGCCTAGACATTTATTCACATTTGCTAATAGGTTAGTTCACATTTTCTTAGTAGTTAATTCACATTTTCTAGGAAAGGTCAAAATATTTTTGTCGTGTTTTCTCTATCTTTTCTATCAATAATCAGTTCTATTTATGCAAACAAAGAGGTCAAATTTGTAACCGAGAGGAAGAGTTAGGATGGAAAGGCCACCATGTGCTAGAAATGTTTTGATTTTATTGCAAGGGTAGCTTAGACAATCTTTCTTTTGGTTCTCTTAAAAATAACAAACAAACAATCTGCATTTTATTTCCTCACCATTGCTATGACAGATAGAATGAACACCATGTTTTTATGGAGCAACATCTCCATCTAGAATAATTTTTTTTTACAATGAAGGTTTAAAAAGAACATTGTTTTTTGTGTTTGTAAGGTGGTAGACATATGCTCTCACCTTAACTGGGTGACCAAAAATTCAGACCCATGTTTTTCATTCTTTCTATCAATTTTGCATTAGGATAAAACCTTTAGAAGGCTTGCCTCCCAAGTAGCCCATAAGGCCAAGTGAGAGGGAACAACCTAAGTGGAAATGACTAAAGCCAAGTATTCCAAACAACTATAAAATAAATGTTCTCGCAATGAAAATTGTAAGCAAAAGGTGATACATGTTGTCATAATGGTGTTATGCCTCCCTCGGTGCCTATATGGTACGAGAAAACCCGTAGAACATAACCTCTTTAGATTGGGAGACCTCCTTAACAGAGTGTAACATGTTGCTGATTATGACCACTTGAAAAGAAGCCTGCTTAAATACCTTAAGATCTAGATGATGCAAGTGATGGTATGATGAAAGAATAAGTATCTGGTAGATTATTGAGAGGGGGGGGGGGTGTGAATCAGTAAACTGAAAAACTGATACAAACTTCCCAATCTCAAACTCAAACTCACAATGTAAACTTTCATTGTTAAGATAAATACTCATAAGAATACTCAACGTCAACCGGTTAACTATTATAATAACTTAATAGTAAACAACTTTAATCTTGTAAACATCCAAATGCTTAATCATATATCAACACACTCCATCTCTCAATGCTTCCAATTATCATGCCTTATCAGAAGTTGATCAAATCAACAAATAAGATCATAACCACAAAAACATTCACCACATGACACAAATGTTTATATGTGGAAAACCCAAATAGATAAAAACCATAGTGAGATGAGACTCACAAGATAGCTATCTGAACTCTTCTGAAGTTCACCCTGTTAGGAGCCAAGATTTTTAAAGCTTTTACAATAAGTCTTGTTAAGAACTGATCATGTTAGGAATCACCCAGTTAAGGAATTTACAAAATGCCTTCATAAAAAATAAACACCCTGTTAAGAGTAACCTCGATACAGGATTTGAGAATCCAAGTTAATGGACCACCTTGTTAGAGGATTTAAGAATTAACCAAGCTTGTTTGAGCTTACTCAGTTAGGGGATTTCAATTCCGCTGTAATTGTTAGAAGACAACAGGTTTTTCTTGATCTTTTTGAATAGCACTATATTTGCTTGATCAAATCCTTTTAAGCTTCGATCCGCCTTTACACAAACTGCAGATCCATTCTCCAATTAGGCAACCACACACTCAACTGATTTCAGCCAATAGTTTGCCAACAACTAACAAAAGAACTTCATCAACCTTAAATACAAATTAATTAGGTAGGTAACACAACAAAAACCTAATTCTCTCATAGAGCTTACAAACAAATTGGTTCAAGTGTGACCATTGGATTTACATAGCAATCTATACACATTCTTTAATAAAATTCCAACTACTTCATGATCACCGCTTCATCGGACTTTGTAACTCATCACACGCTTTGCATTAGATGCAATCCACTTTTCTCATTCGCTAGACAATCAAACAAACATGCCAAAACAATATGAACTTATCTTCTTACAACGATCACACGTGTCACTATCATTACCACTCAACAGATAATAAACCAACATAACCATTCAACAAACTTAATCGGTTAGGGTTTAACAAAAACAACTGGTAGGGTTTACCGGTTACATTGCATAGAAAGGGTTTAACCTTATATACCGGATACCAGTTCAACTCACAAACTTACATACTGGTTTACAAGATTCTCCTCAAAGCTCTTCCTACTGGTTACAAGACAATATCAATAATAACAACAATATCAACAATATCTGCAATACTATTACCGATTCAATTAACATCAATGACAACATAACATATCATTAATGTGATCTTCATGCAAATGGAAATAATCTCCCCCTTTAGCATTGATGGCAATACAAATATCAATGCCTCTAATTGCTACTCTGAATGGTGAATAGGAATCTCAGTTTACATTACCAAGTATTCACCATGCTCTGTTTGTCTTCAGCCTGTAGCTGGTTTCCCTTTGCCAATCACATAATTCTTCTCCCCTTTTGATAGCAATGCCAAATTGAAAGTAAAACATGTAATTGCAAATTTTCACTGTGCATCAATAACATACTACAACTTGATGCTCCCCCTATGGAATACATCCACTTCTTCATCAATCCTTCTAAGATTTTGCAAGTAATTCAGGGATTGATGCAATCAACATCATGCTCAACTAACTTCATGAAGAGGGACAACCTCCAACTGACTTCTAAGATACTCAAAAGTGGTCTTAGGCAGAGGTTTGGTAAAGATATCTGCAAGCTGCTCCTTGGTAGAAACATGCTCTAAGATAACATATTTACTTTGAACTTTTTCCCTCAAGAAGTGATACTTCAATTCAATGTGCTTGGTTCGTACGTGCAAAATAGGATTCTTAGAAATATTTATGGCACTTGTATTATCACATAAAATCTTTATAGGTTCTGAGATCTTCATCTTAAAACCTTCCAAAATGTGCCTCATCCAAATAGCCTATGTGCAATTCATATAAGTTGCAACATACTCAGCTTCAACAGTAGATTGTGAAGTACAACTCTGCTTTTTACTCTTCCATGAAACGAGCCTTCCTCCTAGAAAGTATGCTCCACCGATAGTGCTTTTCTGGTCATCAACATTTCCTACCCAATCATCATCTGTGTATGCCTTCAAATCAAAGTTTCCTCCATATGGATACCATAATCCATAGTCAACAGTACCTTTCAGATACCTAAAAATCCTCTTGGTTGCTATCAGATGCGCTTCCTTTAGATTCTTCTGAAATCTAGCAACTATACCAACTACATGGGCACTATCCAGTCTGTTATGAACAACATAGTGTAATTTTCCAATCATTGACCTATATTCTCTCTTGGTTGCTATCAGATGTGCTTCCTTTGAATTCTTCTAAAATCTAGCAACTATACCAACCGCATGGGCAATACCCAGTTTGCTGTGAACAACATAGTGTAATTTGCCAATCATTGACCTGTATTCTTTTTCATCAACAGACTTAGATTCATCTTCCTTGGACAACTTACAACATGTAACCATTGGTGTTCTAACTAGTTTACAATCACTCGTGCCAAAAGTCTTCAAAACCTCTTTCACATACTTAGATTGAGTAATGAAAATACCATTCTTCATTTGTTGTATTTGCAAGCCTATGAATTTTTTTTATTTCCCCTACTAAAGACATTTCAAACTCATTTTTCATTTCATCTGCAAAACTATTGCTCATGACATCATTACCTCCAAAAATAATATCATCAACAAATACTTCACTGACTAGTATTTCATCTCCTTCAGACTTGAGATAAATATTACTATCATCACTAGTTCTTGCAAAGCCTATCTTCATCAAATGTGTATGAAGTCATTCATACCATGCTCTGGATACCTGCTTTAATCCATACAAAGCTTTATGCAATCTACATACCATGTCTTTCTCATTTGTCAAAAAAAAACCATCTGGCTACTCTATGTATACCTCTTCTTCCAATATCCCATTAAAAAATGCAGACTTAACATCCATTTGGTATACCTTGAACTTCTTATGGGCCGCAAATGCAAGTAAAGTTCTGACACCTTCCAATCTTGCTACTGGTGCAAAAGTTTTGCCATAATCTTCTCCTTCTTCTTGAGTATAACCCTTGTAAACTAATCTTGCCTTGTTGCGAACTACAACACCATCTTCATTTAACTTGTTTCTAAATACCCATTTAGTACCTATAACATTCTTATTTACCAGTTGGGGTACCAGGGTCCAAGTGTTGTTCTTCTCAATTTGATCCAATTCCTCCTCCATAGCTTTAACCTAATAATCATCACCAAATGCCTCCTTAGCACTTCTAGGTTCAATGGTGGAGATCATGCAAGAGTTCTCTCTTATTCTTCTTCTAGTTAGTACTCCAACATCCTTATCCCCAATAATCTGCTTAGGATTATGGTTCAGTCTCACATACTTAGGAATAGCATGATCATTCTCTTCAGGTTCAGCTTCTTCATTATCATCTTCTTCTGAATTTATTTGTTTCGGTTGAACAGGTGCATCAAAATTTGCTTCACTAGTTTCCGATTTAACAGTTTCAGGTTCCAAAAGCAAAATGCAAGGATCTTCATCCTTTTTCTCTTAATTGGTTCCTTCTGAGACTTCAGGACATTCATCTACTCGAACATCAACTCTCTCAACAATTCTCTGTGTCTGTTTGTTGAAGCATCTACAAGCCTTACTCTTGGTGGAATAGCCAAGAAATATGCCTTCGTCACTCTTAGCTTCAAACTTTCTAATATAATCACCTCTTTTAATAAAACATTTGCTACCAAATATCTTAAAATAGCTAACATCAGGTGATCTTCCATACCAATATTTATAAGAGGTCTTGTCCTTACCTCTTTTCACCAGAACTCGGTTCATTGTGTAGACAACTATACTTACAGCTTCTTTCCAAAATGTTTTCGCTACACCTCCTTGTATCAACATTGTCCTAGCAGCTTCAACCATTGATCGGTTGTTCCTTTCTGGTATACCATTTTGTTGTGGTGTCCTTGGTGCATAAAGTTGTCATTTGATATCATTCTCATCACAGTACTTAGTGAATTCCTCATAAGTAAATTCACCGCCTTAATCTTTTCTCAGACATTTTATCTTTTTGCCACTCTCTTTCTTAGCTAAGGCCCTAAATGCCTTGAACTTACCAAAAGCTTCATTCTTATCTATCAATAATGTGACCCACATCATCCTTGAACAATCATCAGTGAAGATCATGAAATATCTATCACCTTGAATGCTTCTTGTTCTTATTGGTCCACATAGATCTGTATGAACCAAATCTAACAAGTGCTTTGCTGAGAAGGACTTGCTCTTGAAAGTTGAAGAAGTCATCTTTCCTAACTAACATTCTTTACAAAGAGCATTAACCAGTTTGTCTAGCTAAGGCAAACCTCTTACCGTCTTGAACTTGCTCACTTTAATAATGTTATCAAAGTTTATATGACAAAATCTCCTATGCCAAAGTCAACTATCATCTATTTTTGCAATCAAACCATTGCTAACTTTAGGATTAAGATGAAATAGATTAAATCTAGTTTGTTTCTCGGTTGCAATCAATTCACCTTTGTTGTCAAATATTTTGCACATACGATTTCTAAACTCCAGTGGGTATCCTCTGTCATTAAGTTGTGCCATACTCGGAAGACTATGCTTTAGACCTTCAACCCAATAAACTTTGTCAGCACTACTCTGTTAGGCCCAATATGGAAAGCTAATGTACTAAGAGGGGAGGGGTGAATCAGTACTTCAAATCTTTTCTTCAACAATAACTTTTTTGTTATGCATAAACCAAAAACTATTGTAATATAATATAATGCTAAAACAAATAAATAACAATCATACATGGTTCACTCCATAACACATATTTTGGTTACACAGAAACTCTTGGTTAGAGAGAAAAACTGCGGTGGGGATGGCACCCACAACTTCACTACTGCAATAATAAAGGTTGCTCGGTTAGAGCTACATGTTTATCTATTTCTGATAGCTTACCCTGTTAGGAGTATCAAGATCGTTAGATCTACCTTGCTAAAGGATTTTACAACACTTATTCTAAATGTTGCACCTGGTTAAAGACTTTACAATTTATAGACTTTGTTAGAGTCTTTTACCCTATTAAAGGTTTCTCTTACAACTCAAAATATTACAATAAAATCTTTACAAAATATCTGTAACTTCACATCTGGAATGTTATAGCAGATTCTATGTGCTCAAAATGAGATTACCTTGCTTATAGTATACCTCGGTAATCCATAGATTAACTCGGTAAACCCTTCTGTTTACTCTGTTCCTTGACTGTTCTCTGAAATCCTTCTCGGTGACCTCTATTTCTCTAACAGTCACAATACTCAGTGCTTCCTTATCTATTACACATGTCTTGCTTCATACACCTTCTCTTGATTCATGTTGTATAAATAGATCTCTTATGTTAGTGATTTGTTCATGCTTCAATCTTACAAACATGATTCATTGAATGAATAACCATACAAAATATTTCATTGGATAGATGACCTCAAGATCATACAAAATCTTTAAGGTGCAATTTCCTAAGTGATAATGATTCCCTGTTCCTCGATCTTGTAACATGTTTACCATATGTGTCTAGGTTCAATGAATATGGTAACATATTTCACTCGGTATATCATTTTTGCTGCTCGATAGACATAGAGTGTTACTCGGTAGACAGCTCGGTGTATACTAAGCTCTGTGACTACTTTCTTCTATAACCGATTGCTCTGTGCTTATTGACTGAATGTTTCGGTAGTAATAACCGACTAGAGTATATAGAATGACTTTGGACATAAAACTAATGGCAACTTAGTACGTAGTAACAATCTCCCCTTTTGACATTAGTTGAGATGTTTGACAAAACTTCTTTCAAAGTCATAACTCAAAAAATCTATATACTTACAAAATTTGACTAATCTGACAGTATATACATTTGTCAATGAAATAGTATACTCAGATATACTCCCCTTATCAATATACTGTACATAATTCTAATTTTGCATGCTCGGTGATCAATGTTCTGTGTTTATTGCACTTGTTCTTTGCTCTTTGATCACTGCTCGATGTTTACTGCTCCCCTGTCAAATTCAACTGTGCATTTGGATACTCTATTCTTCTTAGTATACTCCCATTGTACACTACACTCCCCCTTTCATACTTTGATGCTATACTCCCTCTTTTTGACAAACATCAAAACTTAGTTACCATTCGGTGCAGGCAACTGGTCAAAAATGGATTTATACTTTTTGCTTGCATCGGTAAGAGTGGCAGAGAGGGCATCCTTGACACTATCCATGAGTGAATTCTGAGCTGTAATGTCAACTAACAGTGAAATCAATCCATCTAAAGTGCTTCCCTCTGGCTGAGTGGATAAAGAGGTAGCCTTGTTGATCTGTTCTTGGACGGAGGACAAGTGTGGAATGAATAAGGTTTGAAGAGTCATAATGTCCATCCTTATTTTGTGCTCTTCATTCCTAAGTTCCAATTGTTGAGCCATGAGCTTTTGTAACTTGGTATAGAAATTCTGAATAGAATTTGGCTCAGTGGTCAATGTATGGGAGAGATCAGTGATCTCTTTCTCAATCACTTCTGTTTTATTCTTTATGTCTTTAATGAATAAAGAAAATGTACAGAGTTTCTGAAATAAAGAAAGAATGTGCTTGAGTTGAGGGGACAACTCAACAATAAATTTGACAAGTTTTACTTTGCCAATAACAATGGCTTTCTGTACCTCTTCAATCATTTTTGCAGTGAGCTCTTTGTCCTTCAACTTGCTCAAGTATTCAGATGTGTCTACTCCAGATGTCTCTATTTTAGTTAGGAGTTCATCCAGTTGAACATGGATGGCTGCATCTTTTGTCACTGTAGCTTCAGGTAGCATATCTGTTAATAGTGCTTTCACCTTCAGAAGTACTCTGTTTTTCTTTTGTATAGCCATTTGCTTCTCTTGTTCTGCTTTGGCTTTGCATAGTTCACTGAATTCAATAAGTGCTTTCCCTTTTAATTTGGATATGTCTACATTTGGCAACACTATTGGTTTTGACAAATCTAACTTGCTTTTTCATTTTCTTTTCTTTAGGTGAGGAGGTTTTCACCAGTTGAACTAATACAATGGCTTGGGAGGCTTGTTGACCCTCGGTAGGTTGCTCGGTAGAGGCAACACTTTTGTCAATTTCTTTAACCTCAGATGTAGCCTTCAGTGAATCCTTGCTTTGGGTCTCAGTTGTAACATTTTTAGTGCTAGAAGGGGCTTGAGAAGTCTGTTCCCCGGTGACCTGAGAAGTAGCTTCTCCTTCTGTAGACTTGTAACCCTCTTTTCCTTGTTCAGTATCCTGAGGTGTCTTGGTTGAAACATGCTGAGTGACCGGAGGATAGCGCTGAACTTGTTCCAAAACTGACTCACTGGATACCAGTTTGGCATAAGCATTCACTTCAATCATTTCCTGTTCTTGTACCTCGGTGTCCATGATATCCTCATCAATTTGTATAGTATCAATGGGGTCTTGCTCGGTGATATCAGGATCTTGCTCGGTGACATCAACTATTTCAACTTCAACTTGTTCACCAGCATTCTTGATTTGAAAGATTTCCTGCCACTTTTCCTTGGTCTCATTCTCTACTTCAAGATAAAGGCCATTCATCAATTTCAAGGTTCTTTGCTTGACTAGGAAGTTTGTCTGGTGGTTTTTCATATGTTCATTGATCTCATCTACCGACATGTGTGAGAAGAGATGTACCAGACTTCTTTCTCTCATTTGTTTTTCCAAGTACATAGCATATTTCCACCTGTTATCGTTATGCAAATACAATTCTTTTGGAAGAGATTTAGTTACTTCCAATGGGACCAATCAAAATTTTAGAAGTGTGCAGATGACAACTTCTTCTATTTGTCTCTTTTCTTCATCATTTATAGATTCATATTTCACATATCTAAATGCTCCAAATCCACCATATTGTTTAAGATTAGCACAAAAATTATCAATGTGATGTACATCTTTCTTTTGAGTCTTAATAATCTGAAATTTATTTGCGTCTTCAGATTCGGTGTCACTGGACTCTTTAGTCAAAATGAGTCTCCATGTAGTTTTCTTATAAGTTTTTGTTACCTTTGGTGTGGCAACATTCTTTGGTTTCTTACTCAGTGACACTGCAGATGATCTTGTGTTTGGGCGCTTTACTGAAGGAGTCGGTGATACCTTTGATGTATCCTGTTTCTTCCTTTTCAAAATTTTCCCTTTAGGCAACTCGGTGCTCAATGTAATAGCTGCTTCTTGGGCTTCAGATTCCTCCTCGGTGATGACTTGAATGCTCTTGAAAGGTGTGGAGGAAGAACCTTCTCCAAATTTCTTTGTTAATGCCTTAATCATTTTTGTTGCTTTCCTTGTAGCCTTAGGTACTACAATGCTCATCTTAACTTTTTCTTTAACCTCTTCATAGGTTTCGTACCTGATTTCTGTAGCATGCCTTGGAAGTGCATGATAAGCATCTATCTGTTGTCGTGTGATGTCAAAATCAATCTCATAACCCATAGGTGACAAAGATTGAGTTCTCAGTTCCACCGCATTGACATAGCAGTAGTCAGTGTCTACTTCAAAGCATATATCATCCTTGTATTTCTCCACTAACTTGGGTGGAATCCTATACCTGTTATGCATCTTTTCTTGAAACTTGCTAAATTAATCATCCATAATATCATTGAAGTTATCACCTAGTTGTTTGATGAAGTCATTGATTTGATGGGTGATTGGTTGGTGTAGCTCCCAAACTACATTACCGACTGATGGAAAGAATTTCTCAAAATAGAAAAACATGCATACCAAAAGTGATCCAAACTTCAATGTGTTAGCCTAGTTGTTCTTCTTCGGCTTCCTTATGGTGTTTAGATTTTCAAACAGATTTTTCAACAAGACTTCACAAAGATCAATCTTCATTCCCTTCTTCACAATTTTATATGCTAAATCAACAACTACACATGGTACACTGTTTTCCCTTGTTGATTGAAAGAAACAATAGCCTATGACTCTAATGACAAACTTCAGCTTTGCATCTGTGACATTATTCAGTTTTAGACCTCTGCAATCGGATTCTACTCTGGTTAAAGTGATCAATTCCTTCTGTGAAATCATTTTCTGAGCTCGGGCATGGTCATAAATAAGGTAATCGATCAAGTGGATGATTTCCTTTGTGATCTTGAATGGTTGTTCCTCTAGCCACATGAAGTCATCATGAACTCTGCTCAAAACAAATTTAACCCACTGGGGTTTGAAGACTCACGGGTAGGTTAGAGCTTTAGTCAATCCCTTGACTTTAATGTGTTCAAACTTGGTATCTACTTTTCCATCGGTACACAATTCATCATATGTGTCCTTGATCTCAACATGACCTAGTTCCTCAACACAACACTTAGTGAAGAATCTGACATCCTCAACTAGTAAAACCCTATCCGGAATGAGTGAAAATGCAGTTTTATCATCCAGTTCAGATGCTATTTTGGGAGTTAGAGAGTATTTCAGTGAGGGCTTTTCAATGTTCTCAACAACAATGAGCTTCTGGATCTTAGGTGCCATTGCAAATTTTGGATAATCACTTAACAAAAGATCCTTAGGGTTTGAAAACTTTTAAACGACAGACGCTTTCCACTTAGTAAATGTAAAACAGATATTCACAACTAATATGATCGATAAACTAGCTTGACAATGCGTTGTGATTGATGTAAATACCTTGAATTTCGCTTCGGAGGAGGTTTGATCACCTTTGAATCGCTTTGCTCTGCTTTCTTGAAAACTTGGTAAGTGTAAAATGATTGCACAAAAGCTTTAAGTACATAATTTTACCTTGTCGGGCTCTGTGCAGTTGGGTGAGAAAACATTAAATGCACTCGGTACCACTTCCTTTTTATGCTTTTACCGAGTAGCCAGACTTCCTGTATTTACCGACTAGACAGGCTTCCAAAAGGCTTGATAAAATTTCAAATTTCCTAATGCATCTTTAGCTATGCAGATTTTGAATTAAGTACATGACAAAATAGGAACTATTAAGATTTAACCTTGAGAGAATGCAGTCCCTTCATACCTTCATCGATTAATTTGGAATAGGTGCACCTAACTCGGTAGGTAAGGTGCTTTCTTCATTCGACACAATTTCCTTCTTTTTCCAAATCATCTATAATTTGCTTCTTATTTCCTCAGTGTCTCCTCTAGGTTGATCTTTGCAATCTCTAGCCAAGTGTCCAACTTTGTGATAATGAAAACATGCCATACCAGGATTTCTCCATGATCTTCGGTTGTTCATTCCAAACCTTATAAAGTAGTTGGCACTTATATGTCCATATCTTCCACAACATTCACACCATATCCTTGTATTGTAATCCCATGGTACTGCAGTATACTGTCGGTTAAGATCTGTGTGAGTTCGGTAGCTTCTAGTATTTGCTCGGTGTGTAGACCACATATAATTCTTCTGCTTAAACCAACACTTCTCGGTACTATGTCCATATCTATTGCAGTTTTTACAAAACCCTTTGAATTTTGCCTTCTAATAATTGCTAGCAAACTTTGTCCTACATTGGTTAGATGTGTGACCATATTTATTGCAATTATAACAATAACCATTAGAACTTGTGACATTCGGTTGCTTACCTTTTCTGATTTGACACATGTTGGCAGTATGACCTTGATTTCCACAGTAGTTGCAAATAGGTTTCTTTCCTTTGATGTTCTTCTTGTTTCCATCTTGCTTTGATGATTCTCCTCTCTCGGTAGTGTGGATTCCCTTCTCGGTAGAGTCATTTCCTTTGTAACTGAGTCCTACAACTTTATTAGGTCTTTTTGTATTAAGTTGCTCATCCAACATCTTTGATGCTTCATAACTCTTCTTCAGTGTTTCTTTGGATTTCTTCTCTATTTCAAGTTCATCGGTCAACCTTGATACTTCAAGTTTCAATGCTTGATTCTCATCACCTTTCAGATTTGCTTCATGATGTGCATAACCCAATTGATTTAACAAATTTTGTTGAATTCTAGTCAACCTTGTGATTTCATCATTCCTTTCAGATACTAATGCTTCAAGCTGTTGTCTTTCTCTTTCTATATCTCTTAATTTATCCTCGGTTGTCCTCAATGCATCAAGATTTTCAGTCATATGTGTGTTGAAATGTTCATGTTCTCTTTTCATAGCTTTTAGTTGATTAGTCAGTGCTTTGTTCTTTTCTTTCAGTTCTCCAATCATTTCTTAAGTCTCTTCAGATATACTGTTCTTAGATGATGTCTCAATTTGTTCCACTAACTCTTGAGAGTCCTACAAATCATCAGGCAATCTTCTTCTAACTTTTAGAGATTTTTGCATTTGGTTCTGCATGTCAGCAATCACTTGATTAGCATGATCCAATTCATTTTGAAGATTCATAATTCTCTGAGATTGTCTGTAGCCTTCCATTGATAAGATGTTTCTCTTTAGACAGTTAAACCCTTTTCCAAGATTCAAGCTCTGATACCAATTCTTAGGCCCAATATAGAAAGCTAATGTACTAAGAGGGAGGGGTGAATCAGTACTTCAAATCTTTTCTTCAACAATAACTTTATTGTTATGCATAAACCAAAAACTGTTGTAACATAATATAGTGCTAAAACAAATAAATAACAATCATACATGATTCACTCCATAACACATATATTTTGGTTACGCAAAAACTCTTGGTTAGAGAGAAAAACTGCGGTGGGGATGGCACCCACAACTTCACTACTGCAATAATAAAGGTTGCTCAGTTAGAGCTACATGTTTATCTATTTCTGATAGCTTACCCTATTAGGAGTATCAAGATCGTTAGATCTACCTTGCTAAAGGATTTTACAACACTTATTCTAAATGTTGCACTTGGTTAAAGGCTTTACAATTTATAGACTTTGTTAGAGTCTTTTACCTTGTTAAATGTTTCTCTTACAACTCAAAATATTACAATAAAATCTTTACAAAATATCTGCAACTTCACATCTGGAATGTTATAGTAGATTCTATGTGCTCAAAATGAGATTACCTTGCTTATAGTATACCTCGATAATCCATAGATTAACTTGGTAAACCCTTCTATTTACTCTATTCCTTGACTGTTCTCTAAAATCCTTCATGGTGACCTCTGTGTCTCTAACAGTCACAATACTCAGTGCTTCCTTATCTATTACACATGTCTTGCTTCATACACCTTCTCTTGATTCATGTTGTATAAATAGATCTCTTATGTCGGTGATCTGTTCATGCTTCAATCTTATAAACATGATTCATCAAATGAATAACCATACAAAATATTTCATTGGATAGATGACCTCAAGATCATACAAAATCTTTAAGGTGCAATTTCCTAAGTGATAATGATTCCCTGTTCCTCGATCTTGTAACACGTTTACCATACGTGTCTAGGTTCAATGAATCTGGTAACACGTTTCACTCAGTGTGTGTTCACTCGATATATCATTTTTGCTACTCGGTAGACATAGAGTGTTACTTGGTAGATAGCTCGGTGTATACTAAGCTTTGTGACTACTTTCTTCTATAAGCGACTGCTCTGTGCTTACCGACTAAATGTTTCGATAGTAATAATCGACTAGAGTATATAGAATGACTTTGGACATAAAACTAATGGCAACTTAGTAAGTAGTAACATACTCTTCCCATTAAGATAAATAACTCCCTTACCTTTAACCATACAGGGTGAGTCATTGCCAAGTCTAACAACACCACCATCAAATTCCATCAAGGAAAGAAATTTGCTCTAATCACCGGTCATATGATGTGAACAACCACTATCAATGATCCAATCATCAAAGTTATCCATCCTGGATACTAGTGCCTTTTGATCTGATATCTCTTCCTTAATAGCTACAAACACAATATCTTCACTCGCATCATCATCAGATTCTTCATCAGTGATACCACTATCAACCGCTATAGGACAATCTCTCTTGCCTTTACCTTTATACTTCTTGAATTTGTCTCTCTTGTATTCATTTTTACCATTAGGACAATTAGCTGCTATATGATCAATCTTGTTGCATGCAAAACATTTTAAAGGTAGTTTACCTTTGTATTTCCCAGCGCCTCTAGGCAGTCGTTTTGCCAACAATCCTTCAAGATTCACCAATTTGTCTTCATCATCAACATCTCTGCTGGATCTAGATTCATAACTATGACAAGTATCTCTACTTTTTCTCACAAATGGGTTAGAGACAAAAGCTCTGAATGCAGGTTTTGATTTCTGTACACTACCATCATAACCGTTTAATTGAAAAGCAGTAAGTTTGCCAATGATAGAGTCAAGAGTTACCTTAGTTTTTTCAATGGACTTCAGCTCCTGAATAGATGCAACTCAAATAGCATAGATTGGTAGCAGGCTTCTTAGTACCTTACTGATCATTGTGGCATCTTCCACTTTCCCTCCTACACTCTTTATTTCACCAACTATCTCTTTTATCCTTTGACCATATTGTTGGATATTCTCACCTTCAAACATTCTCATGTCATCAAACTTTCCTCTTAGGCTCTCCTCTTTAGCAATATTAACATGTTTATCACCGCTATAAATCTCTTCAAGTTTTTTCCATACTTCATATGCAGTTTCACGACCATGAACATCAACATATTCAGCATCAGACAGGGAACTGGTAATAGCATCCATTGCTTGATGATTTTCTTGTTGTTCTCTCTTCTGATCATCAGTCCTAGTTCCAACAGGTGTAACACTAAGTTTCTACATGATCCCAATATTGACTTCCCAGACTCTTAATGTAAATATTCATTCTGTCGCTCCATATCCTATAGTTATCTTTGTTGAATTTCAGACCTTCCTTCTTCATAATGATCTACAAGACCTTTTCCTCAAGCTGTTAGGCTTTTAGATTTAAGAGGACCTGAGATGCTCTGATACCAATTGATGGTATGATGAAAGAATAAGTATCCGATAGATTGAAAAATTGATACAAACTTCCCAATCTCAAACTCAAACTCACAAAGTAAACTTTCACTGTCAAGATCAATATTCATAAGAATACTCAACATCAACCGGTTAATTGTTATAACAACTTAACAGTAAACAACTTTAATGTTGTAAACATCCAAATGCTTAATCATATATCAACACACTCCATCTCTCAATGCTTCCAGTTATCATGCCTTATCAGAAGTCAATCAAATCAACAAATAAGATCATAACCACAAAAAAATTCACCACATGACACAAATGTTTATACGTGGAAAACCCAAATAGGTAAAAACCATGGTGAGATGAGACTCACAAGATAGTTATCTAAACTCTTCTGAAGTTTGCCCTGTTAGGAGCCAAGCTTGTTAAATCTTTTACAATAAGTCCTGTTAAGAACTGATCCTGATAGGAATCACTCGGTTAAGGGATTTACAAAATGCCTTCATAAAAAACAAATACCCTTTTAGGAGCAACCTCGGTAGAGGATTTGAGAATCCAATCTAATGGACCACCTTGTTAGAGGATTTAAGAAGTAATCAATCTTGTTAGAGCTTACCCGGTTAGGGGATTTCAATTCTTCTCTAATTGTTAGAAGACAACAGGTTTTTCTTGATTTGTCTGAATCGCATTACATTTGCTTGATTAAATCCTTTTAAGCTTCAATATGCCTTTACACAAACTGCAGATCCATTCTCCAGTTAGGCAACCACACAATCAACTGATTTTAGCTAACACTTTGCCAACAACTAACAAAACAACTTCATCGACCTTAAATACAAATCAATTAGGTTGGTAACACAACACAAACCTAATTCTCTCAGAGAGATTACAAACAAATCGGTTCAAGTGTGACCGTTGGATTTACATAGCAATCTATACACATTCTTCAAGAAAATTCCAACCGCTCCATGATCACCACTTCATCAGACTTTTTAACTCATCACATGCTTTGCATTAGATGCAATCCACTTTGCTCATTCCCTAGACAATCAAACAAACGCGCCAAAACAATCTAAACTTATCTTCTTACAATGATCACACGTGTCACTATCATTACCGCTCAATAGATAATAAACCAACATAACAATTCAACAAACTCAATCGATTAGGGTTAACAAAAACAACTAGTAGGGATTACCGGTTACATTGCATAGAAAGGGTTTAACCTTATATACTGGTTACTAGTTCAACTCACAAGCTTACATACCGGTTTACAACATCTTCCTCAAAGCTCTTCCTACCCATTACAAGACAATATCAATAATAACAACAATATCAACAATATCAACAATACCATTACCGGTTCAATTGACATTAATGACAACATAACATACCATTAATGCAATCTTCATGCAAATGCCAACAACAAGAGCATCCCCAGTTCATAGCAATCTTGCATCAACCAAAAATATTTCCTTTCTGTTTTGTTTTCTGTTTAAACATTTCTTTCTATGTGTCTTGGATTTGGATCATCGGAACTTGTGGAGTTGGATTTTACTTGAAAACTTGATCATATTCCTTATTCCCAAATCATGGAGCATTTGGATTGTTTTTCGGCAAGTTATCGCTACTAGTTTCTGAGACAGTTTCCTGTTATCAGTTGATAGTTTTTGTTACCGATTGCTTGGACCTATTGCATTGGTGATCAATCAGATCCCCTTCAGTAGCTTTTGGAGCCTTGAGCATTGATTTCGATGTTCATTGGCATGTGGTTGACCTTTTTCTGTGATCTACTCTTCATCCTTTGGATTTTTTGGAGGAATTTCTTTGGCGGAGGCCGACCATGTTGGTTTTACATGTTAGGTCTTGTTCTATGGGTCTTGATCCATTCTTGGGCCCACCGGATCCTCTTGGATCATATAAATAATGGTAATAGGGATTTAGAATGTAATCAAGAAGCTATACTGAGCATAGAAGATAGATCTGAAGATTTGAGGTCCCGGTTGTGACCTGTTCTATATTTTGAGCATGTTTTAGCAAGCCTGTGAGCCCATTTCTGTAACCTGGTTGTTACTAGTTGGTTGTAATCAATTTTCATGTTATAATTCAATTTTTTCTACATTTCCTCCATCATGTCCTTGCGTTTCCTTTATGTTTACTCTTGTTGATCGATCCAGATTGATCTCTTTGAGGTCGCTCCTAGCTGGTGACTGCTTCACTAGAGGCCAAACCGAGTCAGTAACTAGACACTTATACTATCATAGTGCAAGGGTGGGGAAGAATCTGTTCGAAATATGCTAGATTTGGTTAAGTTTTGTCATTTATGTCAACACTGTATCACGGTTGGATCTATCTCCGTTAGTTTTGGTGATCATTTTGGTTTTGGCTGTGATTCTGATCCGATATGATCAGACCTCTAGAATCGGTTTTGGATGCTTATTCTGATGGTTATATGCTTTCTATATTCTAGTGGTTTCATGGTTTGGTTATCGCTTTTGGTATTTCCAGTTACCGGTTGGTTTATGCCTTTACCGACTAGCTTTTGGCTTTACCAGCTTCTGGCATTCCTGATTAGCTTAACCGGTATGTTGTTTTGGTGACTTGGTTAGTGGATTTTGGGTCCGGCTTATGGAATCAGTTTCTTTCATGTTGTTGGTGCTTCTTGATCATATCCCGAGCATTTTGTGACTTTGCATTGGATGGTGTGCTATTATGGTGATCCTATTTGGATCCGGTTAAACTTTCACTAAGGGTTTCTGCTGGCAAGTGAAGCGTGTTTGATCTTGGTCTTAGCAGAATCCCCGAAGGATATAATTATTTGGTTACTTGATTTAGGTCCATGTTATGTAATGTAAATCATAATATTGGTCTGATGGTATCATGTGATGTAATTTTTATAATTATGGGTTTATGGGTTTAGGGTTTAGCTGACCTTGTTAATAAGGTTGATGATTTGTATTTAGAGGTGGCCTATTCATGTTAATGGACATGCGATGGTTATGGTTGGTTAAGTCTGCATTATCAGAGAAGGATTAAGTGCGAATAAAGTCATATCATTCAGGTGAAGGTTGGAAAGGTTTTGTATTGCAGAGTAGATATCAGTGCTTAACCAGAACTATATCAGGCATAAGTAGATGCTACTTTCATAGTTCATTGTTTTTTGGATTGTAGCTCGATGATTTTATAAGTCAGCAAGACTTCCCTTTGTGATGAGCAGTGTGCTCTAGGCTGTTGGCCTTTTTGCATGTGTAGACCCCATTATAATTGATGTTCTCCAAAATTGACAAGTTAGATTAAAAACCTGTGGTATTATAACACACAAAAACAACAAGAAACAAGGGTTAAGGTTAGTGTTATTCAACCAAAGATTAACCTAAACAGGCATATCAAAAGAGATACTAAGATCATGCTAACATATTTAACAAATGAAACAAATATAAGAAGGCATCTCCAAGTGCCTCTTAACATGTTCTTAGCTCCTTCTCCTTTGTTCCTCTCCTCTCCAAGTTCCAAATTAGTGTAGCTCTCAGCAGCTTTTTGCACTATGGATGCTTATGGAGGTTCAAGATTGTAGATGATTACTCTAAATGCTATGCAAATATAGATAAAAGCTAATATTGATTTATTTTAGGCCAAAATAACAATTATATGAGTTGATTATGCTAAATGCTCTTCTAGAATTCACTATAGCCTAAATGCATACAAGTTTTTAGGATTATGACTATGAATGTTAAATGCTTGAGGATTTGAAAATGAGGAATGTGAGCTCTATTTATAGGTAAAATGGAGAAATGGATGGTTGAGATTGAGTAATCTCAACAAGGGTCAGGATTGAATGATTTGAGATCCATGTGAGGGCTTTCAACCCAATCCTTGGTTGACAAGTGTCAATGTGAGATAGGTTGAGAGGAGAGGGAATAAGCATTAAATGCTTGACATGACCTGAGAGTTAACTTGGGAGTTAAGGTCAAGGTTGGGTTGAGTGAATAAACTCTTTATTCAAAGAATAAAGCTTTTATCCAATGGATAAACTCTTGTGTAAAGACAAAAGGGATAACCATGGTCAAAGCAATAAATGCTTGAGGAGACACATGCGTGCAAGTTGAATTAACCATAAATGGTTATGTAAGAGCCATTAATGGTCATGTAAGAGCCATTAGTGGTTTTGGAAAACTTTAGAGGTTAGATTGTTGAACACACAAATCATTAAATGCTTTTCAAAAACTTTGAAGTCTTTGAGAAGTGACTCCAAGTTGCTTAGGAATGTGACAATAATTAGGGAATGGATTAGGTTAATTGATTAGGATTAGATAGGTTCTAGAAGAATTTAAGAAAGGGGTTAGGATTGCAAGTGGGTTCGGTGGGTGAGGGAAAATAGGATTTTTATTAAAATAAAATTAATTTATTTCAATAAATGTGTGCAAGTTGCATTTGTAGAAAAATGCAAGTGGGGGGGATAAATGATTTAAATAAATGTTTGATTTTTAATTTATTTAAAAGAGGAATAGGGGATTAAATGAAATAAATATGATTTATTCATTTAATTGATTGTGAATTTGGTTTAATGAATGAATTGAAATAAATTGAATAATTTATTTAATTAATAGGAGAATGTTTGAAGATGAATTAATTAAATGTTAATTTAATTAACTGATGGCTAATGGATTTTTAATCAAATAAATAGCAAATATTTATTTAATTAAATTGGATAGATTTATGTGACTACATTTGCCCCTCTTTGAGACGGTGCAGTTTATCGCGTCGTTTCAAAGAAAGAGAAATAGATGTGAAGAAATGCCCCATAAAATATTAATTTAATGGGTGGTATGCCCCCTCGAGAGATGGACCATTTTTTTTTGAAAAATCGGGTGATCTCTCGAAAAAGAATTAAAATTGGTAGGGTGATAGAAGAGAAGAATTTAGCAATATGGGTGAAGAATGGGAGAAATCGGAGATAAAATGGAGAAATGGGAGGCTCGGGAAGTTCACAGGGATCATGGTGGTGAGCGGGGGAAAATTACGGTTACGATGAAGGGTTTATATAGGGGGAAAGGGGTGAAAACATGGTCATTTGTTACTGCGACCATAGTGAATTTAGAGCTCTGATAGTGACATTTTGGAGGAGCGAGCAGCAGTCAGGATGCCGGTACCAGTAGTAGAGCACCGTTTTGAGCGAGTCCGTCGATTCCAGTGGCTAGAGGACTACGGACCAGCGGTACGCAAATTTGAAATTTTGAATTTGATGCATTTTTGACATGTTTTTTGCTGAGTCCAAGTTGAGTCAGGACAATAGCGCTGAAACTATGTTTTGGCGATGTTGTCCAATGAATTAGTGCTTTTGTGCTGCAATGGCTCTATTGTGTTGTTGTTTGAGCGCTATTGAAAAGATTAGCACTATTGTATGCATATTTGAGCGCTATTATTTGTGTAGCGCTATTGAGGGGTCATTTGAGCACTTTTGATGTTAAGTAGCACTTTTGCATAGCTTTTGTAGCGCTTTTGTGATTTGAGCGCTTTTGTAGGGTTGATTAAGCACTTTTGTTAGAGGTTTAGCGTTATTATTTAGAAAGTAGCACGTTTGTTTGCAATATAGCACTTTTGTTTAGAAAAATAGATGCCCCAGTTTGTGTGAACAAAAATCTCCCGATGCCAATGATGGATGGATAGGGATGTGAAGTGAGAGTTGTTTTGAACCATAGCAGCCCTGATGAGACTTAAGTCATTAGGATAAATGCATGTTGAAGTCTAGGTGTGCCATGATTGCTTACCTGTCGAGACCTGAAGATACTTGATCAAAATATCTGTTGATAGTCTAGGTTTAAAATTAAGAAAGTTTGAAAACAAAACAACTGATGATGATTGATTGATGCCCGTGTGCAGGAGGATCTACGCGTGTTACAGTTGCGCGAGAGACATCCAGCTACACAAGGGTTACATGATCGACTGACAGAGGCCGAGATTGATTGCATTGTAGTGATTGGGCTGTATGATGTGATGCATATGCCCATGATTCAGATGAATCACGGTTTGATTACAGCCTTGGCAGAGCGCTGGCACAGTGAGACCTGCATGTTTCACTTAGCGTAGGGGGAGATGACGGTGACATTGGAGGATGTGTGTTGCATCCTTCATATTCTCATTCAGGGTGAGCTAATCACATACGATAGATCATGGGGGACTCTAGTGGTACATAGATTCTTCGATGAGGATGTGTACATTGATGACGGTTCGATAGCTTGGGAGGATATCGCGACGTTATACGAGCCATTACCAACACTTTTGTCTAGGATCGTGGGAGGGCTATTGTGTCCTGATAGGCAATCGCATGATCTAGCCATTGGGTGGGGACAGGTTATAGAGTAGATGATGATAGAGGGGACCCGATTTGCCTAGAGACCGTGTGTGTTAGCACACATGTATTAGGAGCTGCATGAGGCAGTGTACCATGGGAGAGGCTCCTTAGTAGTGGGAGTGACATTGCTGCACATTTGGATGTGGGAGCACTTACCGGTGACTCAACCAGTGAGTCTGAGATTTTGGGCAGTTGATCAGCCCTATATGTTCATGTACATCGATATGATGAGTCAGCCCCACCTGGGGAAGTTAGAGTGGTGGCGGTGGGCATTAGATGACATGGATGCAGTGATTTGGAGACCCTATATTGAGTGCAAGCCCTGGGAGGATGATGCAGAGGCGATGCCATATGTATTCATGACCCGATTCCTCATTGGGCAGACATGCTATGATGTAGAGAGACAGGTGCCAGGCAGGGTGATGAGGCAATTTGGACGACAGCAAGGATTACCGAGGGGATCAGGAGAGTACGCCAGAGTGGTCCGAGAGGGATATGCATGGGGGCCAGTACTTCCATATGATTAGGCATTGGTGGAGTTCCGGATGCTTCAGGCGATGCCATGGGATATACGACTGAGGGTGGTAGATGCAGGGGTATCGGAGGAGTATATGCAGTATATGGCGGCTCATCCGATTCCTCGGATATCAGATCCAGCAGAGCCAATTCTTGATTTTGAGGAGGATAGGGGATGTAGACAGAGGAGGGGAGGAGGTCGAGGACCGATGATAGGTGGATGAGGGAGGGGGGATGGTGGTGACGGAGGAGGAGGAGGAGGAGGAGATGGTGGAGGTGGAGGAGATGGTGGAGGTGGCAGATTGCCACTATGGATATCACAAGGACCGTTGGTGCCGGGAGGAGTTAGATTAGGTGGCTGAGGTATGGAGAGGGAGATATCGATGGATAGAGGGGAGGGAGCCATTGGAGAGGAACCTATGGATACAGGGGAGGGAGCGACAGGGGGTGGTGATCTTCGAGATCATATGCTAGCACATTTGCAGACTCGACTGACAGCAACCGAGACATGGGTGGAGGATCTAGAGGTAGAGGTTACAGCGAGAGATGTGCAACTATTTGCACGAGAGTTGGAGCTATCTATAGTGCTGCGGGAGAGGGATAGTGCAGTGGAGAGATTAGCGGAGCTACAAGAGAGAGTCCGGGTTGGAGTAGGAGCGCAGGGTCCTACTGGGGAGGTGATGAGACAGTTTGGACGGGCACAGGTTGAGATAGAGTATTGGCGAGGATTATATGAGTAGGTGGTGCCAGCTAGTCAGCGAGCACTGAGCTATACATAGATGTGGCAGACCAGGTTAGAGCGGTCTCAAAGGATGCAGAGCAGTGGGGGTGTGGTGGGTCTACAACAGAGAGAGGTGTCAGGTGGTGCAGGAGCTAGTCGGGGTTTGATGGGGCCTCCATGGAGAGATAGATCAGATGGTGCAGGGACTAGTGGGGGAGCAAGTGGTGATGGTGGTGCAGCATCTGGTCAAAGTGGCATCTGAGAGAGCATTTTTGCATGCATGTATTTATATGATCATTTTTGGACTATGTCTTGGATGGCTCTTGGTAGCTGATTTTTGTAGAATTCATTGTACTCTGATACATGAGATGATATATATGATGAGATGATATATATGAGGAGATCCCATATTTTTGTGATGATATGCATGTTGATATGTATGGATGTTATGTTTAGATGGATACTTGTATATGTATGTATTTATGAGATGATTCCTATATGCATGTTTTATGATGATTTATGATGTTGGATACTGACATATGAATGCAGGTTGATACATGTGTGCATGTTTTGTTTGATGTATTGCTTTATGTATGTAATGCTATGATGATGATGTATGCTTATGAAGATATAGACAGGATGTTGTGCTTCATGTTGATATAATGCTGAGATAATGATATGCAATGATGTTAATGCAATGTTTTGAATGAATGATTCTATGTATGTAAATGCATCTAGATGGTTTTTTAGATTAATGTAATATGGATAAACAAATGTAAAGTACAAATGTTTATATGATGATTTCTAAATGAATGCATATGTATAATGTATATATAAAATGGGATGAACCAATGTTTGAGATAAATGGTTTTATGATTCTAAATGCCTAAATATGATTAAGTAAACTGATAATGTGATGATAATGCAAGTTATGGTTTAATAGCTGCACCTTAATGCAATTAAAAAGGGATAATGGATGCAATGTAAATGAATTCTAAAATGAGCATAATAAGACACTTAATAATGGATGAATGAATGCACTTTTTAACTAATGAATAGATAAATGAATGTATGCAACGAGAAATGATAAAGGACAATAAAGGATGATAATATGATAATGGATAACTGATACTAAATGAATGCATAGTAAATGGCTAATACAATCAAGGACAATTGGTTTATATGCATGAATTTAAACATTATGTTTATGCAATGATGAAATGATATAAGAAGACTAATGTTTAATAAATGATAATGAACTATATGCATTTTAACCAACTAAAATGACATGAAATGTTCTTGATGCAAATGCAACTAAATGTAATGATGATGAGATGATTATGATAGATGAATGCAAGGTGTTTGAGACTTTGCATGATGTACTGATGATGTATCAGAGTACTTGGCCACGATTGTATCCAAGACTAGCTTAATTTTCACATAACTGCTTACATCAACTTTGTTCACATTTTGCATACAAAAATCATATATATGAATGAGTGAATGGATGGGCGATATGCAACAGAATGCAACATATAAACAGATGAGATGAAATGACGATCCATAGTGCTCTGTTTTCATCATTGAGCTTTAAAATGTTGTAAGAAAATACAAGCATCTTGACATAATGATTCAAGATGACCAGAGTATTTCTTACATGGATTTGATATAGCAAGTTAATACAAACAACTTGATATAATGGGTCAAGTTGACTAGAGTATTGCTTGCGGAACAGACAAGGATCATCTCCGTTCATGCATGACTTGGATCGTCCTCCTTGATCTTGCGTTGATCATATCCTGAGACAAGTTCACACCTTAATAAGAGACAAAAACCTTTATCCAAATTGGATGAGGAGGAACCAAAGAAGGAGCATTGTGCTTGCAAACAAAATAGTATATACATAAAGAATAAAGAATATGGATCCTTGGTAATGGTTCATGCTCATATGGTCGAGGTATACATTGTAATCAACAAGCCGTAGTGATCTATGACTGCATTTTGCATAAGATCATGTAGCTTAGTGAACTTCCCACGTAGACACCATTAGTACATGCCCCAGAACTTCATTGAAATAATCTGCAAAAGATACACAAATAATGCTGTAGGAACCTGATACATATAAATGAATGAATTACTCACAAATCAACCAAGTATTTGGTAGCTTAACACAGAATTTTCTTGTCAAAGAAAACATCATTTTGTCTTTGTTTTGGTAAGGAAGGATACATCCTTGTTGAAGACAGTTTGAGTGTTGATGTTTGATTGTTTAGTCAATTTGAGAAGTGATCATCGTGCGAGTATTTTGCAATGCTTTGTTTGGTATCTACTTGGATGAGTATGTACAATGTGTTGCCATGTTTTTGCTTGATTTTTGATGTTTTCCGAGGTTTTTGGATTTTGTGATTGTTTTGAATGTTTTTGGTATTTTGTGAGATAGTTTTGAATGAAGAACCCAACAAATCACAAGTAATGCAGAATCCACTTCCATCAATAGGTTAAGGGCATTGCCCCCAGTTTAGACATGACTATGAAAAAGCGGGATGCAAGATGCATGAAGTACTATCTTGGATTGCAGATCAATAAGAAGCCATGGTTTTGGACTGATGGATGTGTGTATGAAATGAATGTGATCACAACAAGCCTGAAATAAAATGGAACCATAGCCTTTACGAGTGGCACCTGTTTGCTAGGTTTTCACCATCGCACTTACCCAAGGTGCAACCAGAGTGGTTGTTCATTGTTTGGATGCATGATTTTTCTTTACTACTTTGATGTTTTTGTATTTTCTTCAGGTCATCTATCTGGATGTTTTTGGTATTTTTGCCAGTATATATGGGAGCTTGATGCTCTGTGTAGATTATGTATAAAACTGTTTGAGATGCATGCTGTTGATCGGATCTGCTAGCGGTTCTCCTTTTGAAGTAGCCAGTTGATATGCCTCGGACAAATACAGTAGTAATAACATATGGACCCAGCCAATTTGATTCAAACTTTCCTTGATGTTTTTGGTTGGGTTGGTTATGAGGATTTTCTCGAAGAACAAGATCACCTACCTCGAATGTACGAGGTCTAACTCGATGATTATAGCTTCTGCTCATGCACTGCTGATAGGCCTTGAGGTGATTGTATGCAGCTTGTCGTTTCTCATCAAGTAGCTCTAAGTCTTGGAGATGGGATACTTTGTATGCTTCATCATCGATGAGATTGTGCAAGGAAACCCATAGTGATGGTATCTCAACTTCAATAGGTAAAATAGCTTTTGCATCATAGACCAATGAGTAGGGAGTTGTGCCTGTAGGGGTTCGAATGCTAGTTCGATATGCACATAGTGCTGGATTCAATTGAACATGCCAATCACGACCGGCATCATTGACTGTCTTCTTTAGGATTCTTAATATGTTCTTGTTTGATGCTTCGGCCTGACCATTGCCTTGTGGGTAATAGGGAGTGGAAAAGCGGTGTTGGATGTGAAACTTCTCATAGAGTTCACGGACATCCTAATTTTTGAAAGGAAGACCGTTATCTGTGATGATGGACATGGGTACACCATACCAGTAGATGATGTAATTGAGGATGAATGAGGCGATCTGCTTGCCGATAACTTGGGTAAGTGGAACAACTTCGATCCACTTTGTGAAATATTCGGTAGCGGTAATGATGAATTTATGTCCATTGGATGAAGATGGATGAATTTTGCCCACAAGGTCAAGACCCAATTGACAAAAAGGCCATGGTGTTATGATTGGTTGTAACTCCTATGCCGGTGCATGTACCAGGTCTCCATGAACTTGGCATTTCTTGCACTTTCTGACAAAGTAGTAGGAGTCTTTTTCCATGGATGGCCAATAGTATCTAGTGCATAGGAGTTTCTTGGCTAGTGACAGACCGCTTGCATGAGTTCCACAAATTCCTTCATGTACCTCTTCCAAGGCCTTTGTTATCTCATCCTATTCTAGACATCGAAGGAGAGTACCATCAAGACTGTGTCGGTATAGGGTTTCAGCAATAATGGTATATCGAGTGGTTTGGCGGATGAAGGTTTTACGTTGGTTAGTCGATTGGTTAGGAGGAAGGGTGTGATCATGGAGATAAGTTTAGAACTTATCATACCATGGGGATTTAGAACCGATTAGGAAACATATCATTTCAGATTTGGGGATATCATAAGCGGGGATCCAAAGCTGTTCTACCAAGAACTCATAGCATGTTGAATTCTGTGGAAGATCTAGGAGAGATGCGATGGTAGCCATAGCGTCAACAACTCGATTTTGATCTCTTGGTATCTGATTAAAGGAGATAGTAGTAAATGATGCCTTTAATTTGTCCACCATTTGTTTGTATGGCATGAGTTTGTCATCCTTGGTCTAATATTCATCTATTGCTTGTCGAATGACTAGTTGGGAGTTGCCATATACTTGTAGTTCTTGTAACTTCCATTGGATGGCTAGCCTAAGTCCTATGATCAAGGCCTCATACTCTGCTATGTTGTTGGTGCATGGAAATGTGAGTCTGTAAGATTTCAGGATGCTGTCACCTTGTGGTGTGATAAATAGAATGCCTGCCCCCGAGCCATGCCTAGTTTATGAACCATCAAAGTATAGTTTCCATGGTTGTGCTGTAGTGATCATGAATATCTCTTCATCTGGAAAGTTGGAAATGAGAGGATGATCGCCTATGAGTGGTGCATCGGCCAACTGATCTGCAATGACTTGTCCTTTGATAGCCTTACGGTCTACATACTCGATGTCAAATTCACTTAGAATCATCACCCATTTGGCCAAGCGACCTGTCAATGTTGCTTTACTGAGTAAGTATTTGAGTGGATCAATCTTTGCAATGAGCTGTACTTTGTGTGTTAACAGATAGTGCCTTAGTTTAGTGGTTGCCAAGATTACTGCTAGGCAAGCTCGCTCAATAGGTGTGTAGTTGAGTTCATAGCCAACCAGTGTGCGAGAGATGTAGTAAACAACACACTCTTTCCCTTCTAAATTATGTTGTGCCAGGAGTACACCCAATGCTGTACTTGTTGCTAATATATAGAGTAATAACAGTCTACTTGGATCTAGTGGAATCAACAATGGTGTATTCATGAGATAGTCTTTAAGCATTTGGAATGCTTACTGGCATCTGGTATCCCATTGAAAACAGACATTCTTATGTAGCAGGTGTGTAAAGGGGTGACACTTATCTGCCAGTTGTGCAATGAATCTTCGGATGGATTGAAGCCGCCCTTGTAATGTCCTTAGCTGATTGATGTTCTTTGGTGGTGGCATGTCCATGATTGCTTTGACCTTTGCTGGATCGACCTTAATACCTTTGCTTGAGACAATGTATCCAAGAAGTTTCCTTGAGGTTACTCCAAAGATACATTTCTTTGGGTTGAGTCGAACATGATATTGTTCTAGTCTATCAGAGATTTTATCTAATATGTCGAGATGACCTTCTCTGGTGAGTGATTTTGCTAGTAAGTCATCAACATAATCTTCCATCATAGTATGCATCATGTCATGGAAGATGGTGGTCATTGTTTGTTGATAGGTCGCTCCTACATTCTTGAGATCGAAAGGCATTAGATTCAAGCAGTATGTGCCCCATGGACATGTGAAGGCTATCTTATGTTGATCCTTTGGTGCGATCTTTATCTGATTGTATCCTGAAAAGCCATCCATGAGTGAAAGCATGGCATGTCTTGCTGTTAGGTCCACTATGATGTCGATGTTTGGTAGGGGGAATTCATCCTTAGGACATGCTTTATTCAGATCTCTAAAGTCAGTACAAATACAGATGCCCCCATTTGGCTTGCTGACAGGCACATTATTGGATATCCAATTTGCATAATCAATTGGTCTAATGAAACCAACATCTAGGAGTTTCTTGAGTTCTACTTTGACTAGTACTACAATCTGAGGATGCATCTTGCGAACCTTCTGCTTGACAGGATTGGCTCCTTTTTCTATGGTGAGGTGATGCATGACTAAATCAGGATCAAGCCCAGGCATGTCTGCATATGACCATGTAAAGTTGATCTGACGCTTCTGGAAGAACTCTACAAACTTAGGCTGTTCCTTTGGAGTTAGAAGAGATGCCAGATGTATGTGGTGAAGAGTTTCAGGAGTCCCCACATTGTATTCTTTTGTTTACTCGATGAGAATCATTGATCATTCCTATTGTGTGCTACATGGAAGGATGTCAAACCTTTCATCCTTAGGCACCTTAGAGAGGTTTTCACCATTGGATACGCTCTTTCTTTTTACTTTTGTTGAATCAAACAGTGCCACGGTGCAGTTTTCACTGGAAGATCCATGTTTTATTGTTATATTTTTGCAGCTAAAAGGTTTGGCATCCACCCCGAAGTATGCTGCGCTATTAAGTTCAATGGCAAATCCAGCTTTGTGATCCCCGCTTGGTATGTTATCCCGTAGTTCCAAAAAGTCAATGAGTGCCTCATCATTTTGGAAAAGGTCAAGACATGGGGGATTTGGTTGGTTCCATTTGATGAGTTCAGGATGGATAATGGGCATTACTTCATTGATTAGGTTAAGTTTGTTAGAGGTGTCAGTGAGGGTTAAGACGGTGTGGTGAAGGTCGTTGATGGTACTCTCCCTGTCAGAATCAGGCGTAGGATGTGACGTAGGGTTTGTGGAAGAAGTTTCCAGCTCAGGAACTCAAGAGGTCTTTATCTGTGCTTCTCCGTAAACAAGGATGTCTTTGCAAGGTGGAGGTAGTGATGTGTCTTCCTCATATGAAGTATTAAGCTGGATGTAATCAAATTCCCATTCATGTGAGTCGGTCTCTGAGTCACTTTCCAGTATCTGATCACTATACCATATTGGGATGTCCTTTGTGTTAAACATTGTAGGTGTGATCAGTTGATGTACGTTTGTAGATGAAATGATCGATGCTACAAGAAGGATGATGGGGATCAATGAATCCGATACGAGGAGTATCGGTAGTGTTGACTCTGCTACTTCTGCTGGAACTGCTGATGTTGTAGATACTGCTGCGGGTTCTGATACAGTTGCTACTGCTAATGGTGCTATTGATGTTATTGCTGCTGCTGATGAGATCATTGGTTTGATTGGTGGGATGATTTGCATTGTAGATGGTTGTGTTGGGATTTTTAGCCTCAGTGGGGCAGTTGCGATAGTGTTTGATGCTGCTTTGATAATAAAAGGTGTCCTCTTTGCAATAGGTTGATATAGTGGTTTGTTGGGTTTTCCTTTGAATTTGAGCTTAGGAAAGATCTCCTTTAGAAAGCCTAGGCCTGTATTATCCTTGGGCTTTAATTCTGGCAGCAGTGGTTCATGTCTTCCTTGTTTGCAAGGTCCCAAAGCACTCTGACCATCGTAACCCATTCTTTGCATAATGAGGAGGCCTTTGCCATACTGATCTATGGGAAGCTTAGCTTGTGGAATATATGCGGTGATGGGATCTTTATAGATCCATTCCGCTAAGTCCTCATCTTTGGTCTCTTCTTCTTGACTATTTCCTAGGATGAAAGGAGTCAAAGAACATGCTGGCATGATTAGTGGTTTTTGAAGTAACCGCTGAGGTTTTCCATGTGTTCTAGGAGAAGTGGGCATTTGTCCCACACAAAAGAGTTGACTCAAATTGTATTCTCCCGAGCCTTCCTCTGCTACTTTCATCTTGAGCTTTTCTTGCTTGGGTATAGTGGTGTTTGAACTGACAAGAGAGGCTGGACTTATGTATGATGTGGAGGAGATGGCTTCTCTATTGTTAGGAATAGTAATCTTTGGTTGATGACTGATATTATGACAATATGCAAAGGGGTTTGCATCGCCCAGGATTGTGATCTCTACACCGTTATGTGGGAACTTGATACACTGATGATAGGTGGATGGAATAGCTTTCATGGCATGTATCCAAGGTCTTCCTAACAATAGATTGTATGGCAGAGGAAGGTCCAAAACTTGACAGATGATGTGCTTCACCACAGGGCCCACTCAAATGGGTAGTACCATAGCTCCTTTGGATGAACGCTTTGCATCGTCATAGGCTTTGATTGTGATCTTCTTACAGGGATCCACTGATTCTATTGCATATCCCAAAGCTGTGACTAATTGCAGTGTACAAATATTCAGGCCGACTCCATTATCGATCAAGACTCGATTGATCCTATGTTGGTTGATAAATCCTTCAATGTGTAGTGAGGCGTTATGAGGTTGCTGGAAGGAAGAGTTGTCACTTTCAGAAAAAGTGAGACAAGGTGATGACTTTAGACTTTCAACCATGGCTTGGAATTGATCTGTATTTAAGTTTGCAGGGACTGACGCCTCTTGGAGAGCTTGATCCGAGATTGTTTTATGGGATGGAGATAGGCGTAATAGATCTAAGATAGTGTAAAGCGAAAAATCACGAGCGAACCCCAAGTGTTCCCCCCCACCACTCCGAGGAGAGGGGAAGGAGGTCACTAGGGTTGACGGTTTTCACTTAGGGGAGACTTTACATTCAAAAGAGGGGTTGAAACCCACAAGATCCAATCCCACACAATGCAAGATTGGATTCTAAATGAGTTTCAAGGGTTAAGACAGCAAGGCTACCCCCTTTTGTAAAGAATATGGATAGAAGGATTAAGCTAGGAATGCATGAAAAGTGAGAAAGATTCACTTATAAACTGAGATAGGGATATAGGATGAAGCTGCAGACCTAGAATTAGCAGTAAAATGTCGAAACGGCACTGTCCTGCAAATTTGAGCAAAAGTTGATGGGACGATGGCGCCCGACGTGCACACGGTCCTCCGAAAAATCCACGAAACGAAGGGGGATCTGTTCGTCTCTTGTTGTAAGAATGTTTGTATTCTTACATGCGAAGGTGTAAATGTTGTTGCATGTTGTATGTTGTATGTGATCTCCTCTTCAATGGTTGAATCCTTTGTCTTGAATGCAACACTTAGCCTTGAATGGAGACTTAGAATGATCAATTGCTTGAAGGAATGCTTGAATGCTTGAATGCTTGAATGTTTGAATGTTTGAATGTTTGAATATTGCTTTCGCCTTTTTTTTTCATCTTACCCAAAATGGGAGAGGAAATGTAGTTTATATACTTGCCAATTAGGGTTGATAGACTGATTTTTCTGACCTTGGGCCGATAAGGAAACATTATTTTCCAATTTGCAAACATAAAGACTTGAGGTCCAAAAGAGACCGGGCCCAAAAATAGGGCCAGGGACCAGGGCGCTGGGTGCCATGGTCCCACCTCCGGGAACAGTGGGGTGCAAGGAGGATCAGGCCAGGGTGCTAAAAAATGCAGTTTTCGGTGTCATGAACAAGTTTTGAGGTCTCCATTCAGGTTCAGTGTTGCATCGCCATCATGAAGACCCAAATGCGGTCGAAATTGCAAGTGTCACAATTTTAGGACGCTACATTTAGCCCCCAATTTAGCGGGAGTATAAGCGTACGCTCATACTTCCGGTAAAGTACAAGGAAACAATATTGAAATACTTTCACCACATCAAGGAGGCAAGACACACCAAGCCCCCAGTGTACTAAGGATCTTACGACTTCGATTGACAAAGTAAAAGGGAAGATCACGAGGGAGAACCATGACTGTCAGTAGTAAGGTTCCCTCACTATGAGTCATGCAAGAGAAATACCAAAAATTTCGCCAAGAAATTTTCAAGTATCCTGAAGGGATAGACGGGGTGTATGCCCCCCTACATTAAAGCGATCGCACATGCCTCAACGGGGGTGATTGCTTTAACGTAGTGATACATGAGAAGGGAAAGGAGCACATTATCGCAAAGATTTAGCCCCCAAGTGTGAGATAAACCCAAGGATAATAGACACAAAACACAAAGCACGAGGTGACTTTGCTTTCCTCAGGGTCAGTATGCTATATGATAGTTCATGTATATCATATGTATGTATGCATAATTGTTCATCATTCCCCAATCAAGGAAGGTCACCTAGAAGAAGGGAACACATGTGTCTTTTGAGTCAACATGAGAGAGACCAAAAGAGATCTCAATGCTTTGCATCGTCCTCAAGTAGACAAAACTAAGGACAACAAATAGAAGAATGAGAATAACACATAGAAGAAGTAACAAAAGAGAGGAGGAGAGAATCTGCTATGCTAATGAAACTAGTCTAGCACGTCATCTACCCCCCGATCTTGCTGATCAAAGTTTCGGGAAGACAGGGAACACGCTAGAGGAGGAACATTCAACACAGCAGATGGAGCTATCACAAGATCCAAACAAGGGCTATGTTCATGTTCCAAGCCACGTTGTTCTTTTCTAGGAGCTAGGATAAGTGCCTTAGAAAATTCGTTAGATAAATGGTTATCAATATCAACAAGTTCATATTCACTATTAGAAGCAAGAGGAGTAACATTTTCATCATGAATAACATTTTCATCTATATCATCATCAAGATTTATAAAAATAGGATCTTTAACTCGCACAGGATCAAGACCATCATGCATCTTATGTTTAGGAGATTTTGGAGAAAATGGAATAATGCTTGTTGAAGGTGTTTTTGGGGATTGTAAAGTTTGAGAAGCAGCTGCTTGAGCTCTAAGATGATGCTTTCATCGACGTTCACGCTCAGAACGATTTCATCTAGTCTTAGTAGGAAGTGGAGAAGATTGAGGAGGAGGAATGTTCTCATCCTTATCACTTGGGTGTTTAGGTTGTGGTCTCTTAGGCTGGATAATAGGAGAAGAGGAAGGTCTCTTCTCTCTATAAAAGGAAGGAGGAGGAACTGCTCCATATAAAGGAGGAATATTTGGTTTAGGAAGGAGACCAAGTCCATCATGACGAGGAGGTATAGGTCTACTTTTAGAAAGTTTATTAGGCATAGACATAGTCACATCCATAGGAATGGGTTGGGAATCTTCTTGAGGAAAGACATTAGTTTTATCTTTCAAAGGAAGAACTTCCTTCTCAAGAACGATAGGAATATCAAGTTTGGGTTTTCTAGGTTCACTTAGAGATAGGATCATATCTGTTTTCCACTTTTGATAAGATTTGAAAAGATGATCACTTCGCGGAGGAAGGGATAAGAATTGTTTAGGCCAAAAATAATCAATAGGAACGCTAGAAGTTCTTTCAGCTGGTTTAAAGAGACTATGATTGACAGTAACAACTTCACCATTATGGGGAAATTTCAAACACTTATGAATAGGAGAAGCAATAGCTTTCATGGAAGATAGCCAAGGATAGCCTAGCTTCACACGAAATTGTTCGGATGAAGGAATAATAGCAAAGTTCACATCAAGGGATTTGTTATGGACTTCAATAGGTAATGTAATAGAACCAATTGTAGGAGAAGAAAATGCATCAAATAATTTCACAACCACATCTGTTTTGTCATAGATCACTTGATTCAGTTGCAAAGTAAAAAGGAATTCTTCAGTAATGATATTAACCATGCACGAAGGATCAATAAGTACTCCACAGCAAGGTGTATTCTTGACTTTTGCAACTATGTATAAAGGACCATCAGGTGCCCTGATAGTTTCATTAGAATCAAATGTGATGGGAGGTTCTTTAGGGTTTTCTTGCTGCTCTACAAAGTTAATCACATTCGGAGTCATAGACACAAGACCATCAGATGAGAAAGAGGAATCATTAGCCTCAATCACATTAGAGGTATGAGAAGGTAATGGATCAGTAGAAATCTGAAGATTTTGGTTAGGAGGAGCTACAGATGTATTGCCTTTATCATTCACTCCAGAAACAGAGATAGTATTGTTATCAATCAAATCTTGAATTTTACCCTTTAAAGCAAAACATTTTTTAGTATCATGCCCAGGTTGACGATGAAATTGACAAAAAGATTTGTTATCAAAATAGGGTGAATTAATCTTTGTAGGATCGATTTGCCTTATAGGAGGAAGAGTAAGCACATTTTTTTCCAATAACTTATTCATAATACTATGCAATGATTCATTCAAAGGAGTAAACTTTCTTTCTTTCTTGAAAAACTTAGAAATAGGAGGCACATCTGATGCTGCATTCACATTGTTGTTGATGATGTTTTCATTGAATTTAACGGATTCTCTGTTCGGTTTAAACTTCCCAAATGGTTGTTGACTACTATCACCCTTATCACTCGGAGCCATAGGATGTGATTGTTCCATTTGACTCACAGTCAGTTGATAATTGTGAAGAGTTGCACACAACTGTTGGAAAGAAGTAAAATCAGAAAATAGAAGTTTATCTCGAATATCTTTTTGTAAATTAGAAATAAAGATTCTTTGAATATCATTGTCAGGCACTGGAAAAGAAATTTGAGCATACAAATGCTTATATCTACCAATGAAATCAGTCACTTTTTCTTTAACACCTTGTTTACAATGCATTAAATCAATCAAAGTAACTTTAGGACTTATATTGTTTTGAAATTGTTGAATAAAAGCATTTGCAAGTTGTTCGAAAGAAGTAATAGAATAGGAAGGAAATGAGCAATACCATTGTAGGGCTTTATCTCTTAATGTTCTAGTAAACAGTTTTGCAAGCAACCTTTGGTCATAAGCAAAATCGGTACATATTGTTTGAAAAGTCTTAACATGTGTTAGAGGATCACCTTTACCATTATAAAGCTCCAAATGCGGGATCTCAACATGCTTAGGAGGGATAGCTTGAACAATGTCAAGAGAAAGTGGGCTCGCAACATCAAATGTGGGCACACTAAACTTAGATTGATTCATAGAGGCAATTTGTTGCTGTAAAGAAGAGACAGTTTGTGCAAGATTGTTAATGGTCGCTTCAGTCAAAGAGTTCATATTAGATGTGTTAGATTGAGATGGAGGTGTTATGTTATTGAAAGAAGGTAGATAGTAAGGTGGTGGGACACTATGATAATTAGTCATAGGAGAGGATTGAAAAGGAGGAACACTACAAGGAGGAATGGAATGGTTGAATGAATTGCCCCCTTGTGTCATGTTCATTTGTGGAGATGTAATAGGAACACTCATTGAAGGAATGAATGAAGAAGTTGGATTAAATGAAGGAAGAGGGTTAATTGAAGAAGAAGGATTGCCCCCATGACTGGTGATCATAGGTGGAATGTCTTGTATAGAAGTAGTCATTATGTTTGATGTAAAGGTAGGTATGCTAGCAATAGAAGTTGTCAAAGGAATAGAATGATTGACTTGAGTAGGAGGTTGTGTATAACCTAAAGTTTCAGCACAACTCTTCATAGGCATCACATTCGAATCCACAATGTGTGCAATACCACGCAAAATATCAATTCCATTCTTATCACTTTGAAGCATATGTTTTAGACCCTCAATTAAAGGAAGAGCTTGACTATCGGGGTATTCTTGAGACATCCATTGTCGAAAATCGTCAAATTGGTTATCCAATTTCAAAAGTTGTTCTACAGAAACCTCATGGAGAGCTTCTTCATCATTAAGAGGATTAGAGGAATTACCCATGTCCTCGTTAAAAAGGCTATTCAAATTAGGTTCCATCTCCTCAGTAATTAAACCTTGGAAAGACTTAATTCTACGGCTTCATCTAATGGGAATAGTGTAAGTAGGGCTTATTGTTGTAAAACTCATGCACTAGAGAAGGAGAGAAGATTTTGAATTTAGAGGTAACAAATTTCAATAAAATCAGCCAATCTCCTAGATTTAAGCTGTTAAATGCAATCACGACAATCTCCCGAAATTTCAGAAAAAATGTCAGGGACCGTGGCACTCGAAGTGCACACGGTCCTCACAACTTTTTTCGAAATTTGCAGGGATGACAGTTATGATGATTTTAGAGCTAATCTGAAAAAATTGAGTGATTTTACGATCTGTAGATAGGCCAAATTAAAGTTGGAATCTTAAAATTGAACCCTACCCAGATTGTTGAAAAATGCAAAATTTGAATTTTGAAAAAGAGCGGGAAATTGAAATTTTAAATTTTATGACTTTAGAGGGAATACCAAAAGCAATGCAAGTTTTGAATTTTTAAAATTGACTCAATTTCACGCAAAATTCAATTTTGAAAGCGGAAATCAAAGTTGGTGTAATTAAACACTTAATTTCAAAAGACACAAATTGCAAGAATTTGAATAAAGCACTGAAATTTTGAATGAATGCCAATACACTTTTCAGATTTAGGATAGTAAGAAACACAATTTTGACATGAATTTCAATTTCAACAATTTTTGAATGATTAGAAGCCTTAAACCAAGCAATCACAAGACCAACTTTGACTTTAATTTTGAAAGTGTTGTAATTGATAAAGTCAGCCAAAATTCTGGATTTTAGCAGAAAAATACAGTAAGATCTAACTCCCGAAATTTCAAAAAAAAATGTCGGGGATGATGGCGCTCGGGGTGCACACGGTCCTCGCAACTTTTTTCCAAATTTTAAGGGATGAAAGATATTATGATTTTGTTGTGGAATCCAAAGTTACAGCTGATTTGGAGATGTTTTGATCAGTGAAATTATCAGTCAAAGGTTGAATCAAGAGGGTTTTAAAAATTAGGGTTTTGACACTTAACCACTTAATTTTCAGAATTAAAGCACAAATATGAATTGACAATTTGTAATAGAGGGATAGATCTGAAGCAAGCATTAATAATTAAACATTTCACAAGCTCAATTACTAAAAAGAAAATTTAGGGTTTTTATGCAATCAACCTCTAAAATTTGCAAAAGATCAAACATGGAAATGTAATCAAGGCATCCAATTTTCAGATCTAACCATGAATAATCAGAAAGGATGTTCATGTCGGGTTCACCAAAATGTAAAGCGGAAAATCGCGAGCGAACCCCAAGTGTTCCCCCCCACCACTCCGAGGAGAGGGGAAGGAGGTCACTAGGGTTGACGGTTTTCACTTAGGGGAGACTTTACATTCAAAAGAGGGGTTGAAACCCACAAGATCCAATCCCACACAATGCAAGATTGGATTCTAAATGAGTTTCAAGGGTTAAGATAGCAAGGCTACCCCCTTTTGTAAAGAATATGGATAGAAGGATTAAGCTAGGAATGCATGAAAAGTCAGAAAGATTCACTTATAAACAGAGATAGGGATATAGGATGAAGCTGCGGACCTAGAATTAGCAGTAAAATGTCGAGATGATGCTGTCCTACAAATTTGAGCAAAAGTTGACTGGACGATGGCGCCCGGCGTGCACACAGTCCTCCGAAAAATCCGCGAAACGAAGGGGGATCTGTTCGTCTCTTGTTGTAAGAATGTTTGTATTCTTACATGCGAAGGTATAAATGTTGTTGCATGTTGTATGTTGTATGTGATCTCCTCTTCAATGGTTGAATCCTTTGTCTTGAATGCAACACTTAGCCTTGAATGGAGACTTAGAATGATCAATTGCTTGAAGGAATGCTTGAATGCTTGAATGCTTGAATGTTTGAATGTTTGAATATCGCTTCCGCCTTTTTTTTTCATCTTACCCAAAATGGGAGAGGAAATGTAGTTTATATACTTGCCAATTAGGGTTGATAGACTGATTTTTCTGACCTTGGGCCGATAAGGAAACATTATTTTCCAATTTGCAAACATAAAGACCCGAGGTCCAAAAGAGACCGGGCCCAAAAATAGGGCCAGGGACTAGGGCGCTGGGCGCCATGGTCCTGGGGGACCAGGGCGCTGGGTGCCCTAGTCCTGAAGGACCAGGGCGCTGGGCGCCATGGTCCCACCTCCAGGAACAGCGGGGTGCAAGGAGGATCAGGCCAGGGTGCTGAAAAATGCAGTTTTCGGTGTCATGAACAAGTTTCGAGGTCTCCATTCAGGTTCAGTGTTGCGTTGCCATCGTGAAGACCCAAATGCGGTCGAAATTGCAATTGTCGCAATTTTAGGATGCTACAGATAGATATCAGTGCGAGCATTTTGTCTAACTATTCCATAAGATTATACTTCTTTGGGATAGATGGGGTGCCTTGTGGAGCTGCTTTTATAGTAATCTTGCTGCGACGTGTAACAACATTGCAAGTGGAGCTGGGATTTTTGATGTTTATAGTTGCAATTTGTTCACTGGCATGGTATAGGTGATTCACAGTATAATTGTATGCGGCTTGTGTATAGTTGGTGGTATCTGTGTTTCTCCCTGAAGTAGAAGGACCCCTTTGATCTTGTGATGGAAGTGGATTTTTAAACATAAGATGATTGTTGTTTGTTGTTTTTGGGTCATGTCCTTCGATTTCGATTTCACCTCGATCAATAAGATCTTGAATAAGATCTTTCAATCTGTGACAATTTCTTGTCTTATGTCCTCTCCCTTGATGGAAATCATAATGTTCAGTATCCCTCCACCATGCAGGTTTGACTTGAGGTTCATAGTTTGATGTTTTGGGTAGGGTTACCAGATTTTGAGAAACCAGTTGTCGTAATATTGTTTCGATGGGTTCCCCTAAGGGAGTGTATGTTCGCTTTTGTTTTTGTTGACGAGGTCTGGGTTCATCGTGAGATGTAATGCGGCCTTGATTTGGAGGAGCAACTGTGTTAGTTTGAGGTGGGGGATTTTGTCTTGCAAATCGAACTACAGGTTGCACACTTTTGATAGTTCTTGCATCCACAACCCCGTCGTTGACAATATTTTTGTTTTTGTTCCAAAAGCTTGGTTTGTCACTATTGAAGCGTGGGCGAGGACCATCCTTTGGCTCATTATAGATTTTGATAAGTCCTTTCTTGATGAGAGCCCGCTCACATTTTAAACCTTTTGTGATCATGTCATTGAAAGAGTTTGTGTCTTTGACATCCAGGTGACATTCCATTTCTTCGTTTAAGTTGGAAATAAATATTTCCACTAGTTCTTGTTCAGGTAACTGAAGAGAATGTTTGCTAGACATTTGATGCCATCATTGTAGGAATACTGAGAATAGTTCACTTGGTTTTTGTTTAGTGTTACATAGATCAACCATGGTGATACCACGTTCAATGTTATGAGAGTAATGTGCCAAGAACTTCTGAACTAGCTCTTCAAAGGTCCTAATGGCACCTGGTAGTCAGGAAGACCATGATGTGGTTGTTCCTCCCAAGCTTTGGGGAAAAAGGTGCACATTAGGTAGGTATCTTCGTATGCCACTTCGAGGCAAGCTGAATGGAATTCTCTGACATGATCGCGAGGATCTCCCTTTCCTCTATACTTTTTGAACTTGGGTGTTTCGAACCCTTGTGGAAAAGGTGGCATATAATGATTCCTATCAAAGGGATAGGGACAAATGTCATTGAGTGAAAATTGATTAGTCTTTACGCCACTACAAAGTTGTTGGGCGAGATTTTCAACTTGTTGCCGCAACATCTCTATGTCATTTGGAGGAGGAGGAGGTGGGTTACCTCAAGGAATGTTATATTTGATGGGATCTCTACCTCTTTCTTCTTCATGGTGACTTTGTTGTTCTGATGCTTGTCTTAATTGTGTAAGATCAAAGTCAGAGGGGAGTTTGGCTCCTTCTTGAGCAAGCTTTAAAAAGTGAGCATCCGCATTGCTCCTGACTATTTCGTCAAAAAGTCTATTCAAGAGAGGGTTGTGTTGAGCCCTTTCTATTGTTGCAGGAGTAGGAGTACTTGGGTTTTCGTCATTCGCATTTCCTCCAAGTGCTTCTTGAAATTCATTGATATTTTCCTCCTCTTCTTCTTCAATTTCTATTTCTCGTTGCCTTGACTGTGATCGGGTATGAGCCATTTTGTTTATGAGTTTTTGTTGAAGTTGGGTAAAAATGATGATGAGTTGTTGATGAAATGAAATATTGATGGTTGGTGTGTTGTTTTGCATGTGGATCTCTAGCACTTAAAGGTGGATGTTACCAAAGTTCTTTCTTTGAATTGCTTGTTGTGTTTGATAAGGTTTGATGTGATAAGGTGTAGAGAAATCTGAGATGTATTACAGACGTAACTACCTAGTAATGAGAGGATTCACTCATAAACTAGTTTTAACCTGCGTAGATATGTCTCTTAGGATGAGCTTATCCTAGATGTAGAAGCAATCTAAAAGTGATGTTTTGTGTTTGATTCAAGCAATATCCAAAAGAGAACTTAGGACAAGAACCTCTTTAATGTTTTGAGAGTTGAAAATGAATGAGATGATGTGTGAATGAGATAATGGATGAAATGTTTTAACTTCAATAAAAACTTTGTGTCACAAATGGAACAAATTCTACCTCTTCCCTTTTGGGCATTGGTGGCATTTCTCGAGCTACGTTGTATGTGATACAAATGTTTGGGAAGAAGTTGGGATTGATCTTGCCTCCTTGGTTTTTGTGATAACTCAAAGCTCTATATTGCATAAAAGCTCTGTGGTTTAATGACTCTGAATCAAAATCGCTTGAGGATTTGAAAATGAGGAATGTGAGCTCTATTTATAGGTAAAATGGAGAAATGGATGGTTGATATTGAGTAATCTCAACAAGGGTCAGGATTGAATGATTTGAGATCCATGTGAGGGCTTTCAACCCAATCCTTGGTTGACAAGTGTCAATGTGAGATAGGTTGAGAGGAGAGGGAATAAGCATTAAATGCTTGACATGACCTGAGAGTTATCTTGGGAGTTAAGGTCAAGGATGGATTGAGTGAATAAATTCTTTATTCAAAGAATAAAGCTTTTATCCAATGGATAAACTCTTGTGCAAAGGCAAAAGGGATAACCATGGTCAAAGAAATAAATGCTTGAGGAGACACATGCGTGCAAGTTGAATTAACCATAAATGGTTATGTAAGAGCCATTAATGGTCATGTAAGAGCCATTAGTGGTTTTGGAAGACTTTAGAGGTTAAATTGTTGAACACACAAAGCATTAAATGCTTTTCAAAGACTTTGAAGTCTTTGAAAAGTGACTCCAAGTTGCTTAGGAATGTGACAATAATTAGGGGATGGATTAGGTTAATTGATTAGGATTAGATAGGTTCTAGAAGAATTTAAGAAGGGGGTTAAGATTGCAAGTGGGTTCGGTGGGTGAGGGAAAATAGGATTTTTATTAAAATAAAATTAATTTATTTCAATAAATGTGTGCAAGTTGCATTTGTAGAAAAATGCAAGTGGGGGGGATAAATGATTTAAATAAATGTTTGATTTTTAATTTATTTAAAAGAGGAATAGGGGATTAAATGAAATAAATATGATTTATTCATTTAATTGATTGTGAATTTGGTTTAATGAATTAATTAAAATAAATTGAATAATTTATTTAAGTAATAGGAGAATGTTTGAAGATGAATTAATTAAATGTTAATTTAATTAACTGATGGCTAGTGGATTTTTAATCAAATAAATAGCAAATATTCATTTAATTAAATTGGACAGATTTATGTGACTACAATAATTATTCACAATACTACAACAGAGTATTCATTTGATTGTGGGTAGGGTTTCCCACCATGGTTTTTCCCTTTCTGGGTTTTGCACGCCAAATATTGGTGTTATGTGTGTTGTGCTTTCATGTTATATTCTTTATTAGGTTGTGCTTTGGTTCAAGGTTCATAATTGAATTAATTGTTGATATTGTTAGTAAACTGATTCACCCCCACTCACAGTTTACTGTCGGCATCGGTACATTCCAACAATTGCTAGATTTTTTGGTGTTTTGGAGTTTGTGGCATTCCTTGGCACTTGGATGTTTTTCACATTCAGTGTTGCCATCAATTCCAAAGGAGGAGATTGTTGGCAATATACTGGATTTGGTTAAGTGTTGTAATTGATGTCAACACTGTATCCCGGTTGGATATATTCTAGTTAGTCTTGGTGATCATTTTGGTTTTGGCTGTGATTCTGATCTAGTATGATCAGACCTTTGGAATCGGTTTTGGATGCTTATTCTGACGGTTATATGCTTGCTATATTCTGGTGGTTTCATGGTTTGGTTATCATTTTTGAAATTTTTATTTACTGATTGGTTTATGCCTTTACCGACTACCTTTTGGCTTTACCCACTTCTGGCATTCTTGGTTAGCTTTACCAGTATGTTGTTTTGGTGACTTGGCCAGTGGGTTTTGGGTCCGGCTTATGGAATCGATTTCCTTCATGTTGTTGGTGCTTCTTGATCATATCCCGAGCATTTGGCAACTTTGTATTGGATGGTGTGCTATTATGGTGGTCCTATTTGGATGAAATTAAACTTTCATTGAGGGTTTCTACCGATAAGTGAAGTGTGTTGGATCTTGGTCTTAGTGGAATCCCCAGTAGATATAATTGTTTGGTTACTTAATTTAGGTCCATGCTATGTAATGTAAATCATAATATTGGTCTGGTGGTATCATGTGATTTAATTTTTATAATTATGGGTTTATGGGTTTAGGGTTTAGCCGACCTTGTCAATAAGGTTGATGATTTGTATTTATAGGTGACCTATTCATGTTAATGGACATGCGATGGTTATGGTTGGTTAAGTCTGCATTATCAGAGAAGGATTAAGTGCGAAAAAAGTCATATCATTCAGGTGAAGGTTGGAAAGGTTTTGTATTGCAGAGAAGACATCGGTGCTTAACCAAAAATGTATCAGGCATAAGTAGATGCTACTTTCACAGTTCATTGTTTTCTAGATTATAGTTCGATGATTTTGTAAGTCAGCAAGACTTTCCTTTGTGATGAGCAGTGCACTCTAGGCTGTTGGCCTTTCTGCACATGTAGGCCCCATTGTAATTATTCACAATACTACTGCATAGTATTCATCTGATTGTAGGTAGGGTTTCTCACTGTGGTTTTTCCCTTTCTGGGTTTTCCACGTCAAATATTAGTGTTATGTGTGTTGTTCTTTCATGTTATATTCTTCATTGGGTTGTGCTCTGGTTTAAGGTTCATAATTAAATTAATTGTTGTTATTGTTAGTAAACTGATTCACCCCCACTCTCAGTTTACTGTCGGTATCAGTGCATTCCAACAAAATCTGCCCCCAAGACACTCACCATATATGTCCTAGGATAAAGAGCCAATTGGGGAGTGATCCTCTTTGGTTTAATTTCTGGACAAAGGCAAAAAAATGGGCGTGCCTTAGGGCGTGATAGGGTTGTTTGAGCTGACGAACAAGATGTGGGCTATGGTAATATTCATGACCTTTTGACCATGGGAGAGTCTTCTTTATGTGATATCGAATGATCAAAGTTTTATAAAAAATAAATGAGGTTTTGAAAAAGATCTCAACATCCACAAGGGTTTAAAAAAATCCTTTAAATAGTGCTCTCGTTGATCATGCCAAGTTGTTTTTCATTGCTTTGATATTGTGTATTTGCAACATTTTTCAAAAAGATCAAACACCTGCAACAAGATCAAGTGTCAACATCAACATCAAAATCAAAATCAAAATCAAAATCAAACAATGCAACATTCAAGAAATGGAAAAAATATCTTACATGTTGTGATCTTAGGTCCAAACCGATCAAGCACATATCATGGAATGGCATTATGCATTTCGTAGGGAAGGTGAAGAATTCATCCCTTCCATTCCTATTCTATCACCATCCATAGAGATTTTAGCTCAACAAATCAAGACTTTACAACGACAAATGAGAAACATGACTAGTCTTAACAACCATAGGGATTGGTTAGAAAACAATGATGAGAGAAGTGATAACCATGAGGGAATCATGATCAGACCAACCTTCTTTCTCTTGTGAGACCATTCAAATGTGCCAACCTTTATTCTCCAACAAAATCATTCCTACTTCACTTCAACCAACATTAGAGTCATGCCAACCTTATTTTTCTTTCAACCCAACATATCAAACATATCAATCATATCAATCTAATATTAAAACCCCTCTCTACCAAAATCAAACCCTTTTCAACCAAAATCCAAATTAACCATATCCATCCACCATTTCATCATCCCCTGAATTCACACAAGATCATTCCACACCATCTCTATCTAATAACACAATCTCCCAAGGGCTATCCATAATACAAATCCAATCTAATCCAAGTCATGATGCTAGTCCTCTCCATTCTTCAAAAATCCAAGATCCAATGTCACTATATATTCCATTTCCAAGAAAACCCACTTCAGAGAGTCTCATTCAAAATCCTTTCTCATTAGGTCAAAGTGGTGAAACCTTCCAAAAATATCCCATGCGTATCCAAACTCCTTCCCCATTTGAAGAGGATGATCCAAAATCAGAAGAAATGAGTCATGAAATAAATCAAAGTCAAGAACAAACCCTTCCATCCTACCCAATTTTTGATCAAGATCCCACCTATCAATAATCCTATGATGATCCCCTCATCCTCTTCTATTCCACTCATAATGATACCCTTTTATCTCAAGAGCAATATGTTCTTTCAAATCCTATCCAACATCCACCTCTTAAGAAAGACCATGAAATCCCTTCCATCCTCTCTAATAATCCATTTCCAAGTCAAGATCAAAGTATTCCTTCACCTTCATGTCCTAAACAAGACCCCATTATTTCTCCATATCCTTATCAAGATCCCTCCAGCCCTTCATCTCCATGTCATAATCCTTTGTGTTCCTGTAGCGTCCTAAAATTGTGACACTTGCAATTTCGACTGCATTTCGGTCTTCACGATGGCGACACAACACGCAACCTGAATGGAGACCTCGAAACTTGCTCACGACACTAAAAACTGCATTTTTCAAGTACCCTGGCCTGAACCTCCTTGCACCCTGCTGTCCCGGGAGGTGGGACCAGAGCGCCCAGCGCCCTGGTCCCTGGGTCCTATTTTGGGCCCGGTCTCCTAAGGGGTATCGGGTCTTTTTGTTTGCAAATTGGAAAATTACATTCCCTGGTTGGCCTAAGGTCGGGAAAATTAGTCTATCAGCCCTAATTGACAAGTATATAAACTACATTTTCCTCTTTCATTGGGAGAGAAGATGATAACACATACATGACGGAAAAGGCGTGGAAACTATACTCAAGCATTCAAGCATTCAAGCATTCAAACAATTGATCATTTTAAGTCTCCATTCAAGGCTAAGTGTTGCATTCAAGACAAGGATTCAACCATTGAAGAGGAGATCACATGCCACATACTACAACAACATACAACATCTAAACCTTCGCACATAAGGATACAAACATCCTTAGAACAAGGTATTAGTACTTGTTTTACATTACAGTCATTTACATTTACAGCACTTGCTCATTTCTTGGTTAATTCCAAAACCGGGGTTTGACCTAAAGGCAAACCCCTAATCCCTAACCCCCCAATCGTCTTCGCTTTTCTGTGTGTAGGTTGCAGGTATGCGGCTGAAATTGAAGATCTGGAATCCTTGTGCAGAGACGAACAGATCCCCCTTCGTTTCGCGGATTTTTCGGAGGACCGTGGCGCCGGGCGCCATCGTCCCGACAACTTTTGCTCAAATTTGCAGGACAGCACCGTATTGACATTTTACTGCTAATTCCAGGTCCGCAGCTTCATACTATATCCCTAACTCAGTTTATAAAGCGAATCTTTGTCATTTTCTATGCATTCCTAGCTTAATTTCCTTATCAACATTCTTTACAAAAGAGGGTAGCCTTGCTTTCTTAACCCTTGGAACACATTTAGCATCCAATCTTGCCTTGTGTGGGATTGGATCTTGTGAGTTTCAACCCCTCTTTTGAATGTAAAGTCTCTCTCCTAAGTGAAAACCATCGAATCCTAGCGAACCTCCCTTCTCTCTCCTCGGAGTTGGAAGAGGGGAGAGCAACTAGGGTTCGATCGCGATTTTCTGCTTTACATTTTGGTGAACCCGACGTGAACATCCTTTCTGATTATTCATGATTAGATCTGAAAATTGATTCCTTGATTACATTTCCATGTTTGATCTTTTGCAAAATTTTAGAGGTGATTGCGTAAAAACCCTAAAATTTCTTTTTAGTAATTGAACTTGTGAAATGCTTAATTATTAATGTTTGTTTCAGATCTGCCCTTCTATTACAAATTATCAATTCATATTTGTGCTTTAATTTTGAAAATTCAGTGGTTAAGTGTCAAAACCCTAATTTTTGAAACCCTCTTGATTCAACCTTTGTCCGACAATTTCACTGATCAAAACATCTCCAAATCAGCTGTAACTTTGGATTCCGCAATAAAATCATAATATCTTTCATCCCTGAAAATTTGGAAAAAAGTTGCGAGGACCGTGGCGCCGAGCGCCATCGTCCCCGACATTTTTTCCGAAATTTCGGGAGCGAGATCTTACTGTATTTTTCTGCTAAAATCCAGAATTTTGGCTGATTTTATCAATTATAACACTTTCAAAATTACAGTCAAAGTTGGTCTTGTGATTGCTTGGATTAAGGCTTCTAATCATTCAAAAATTGTTGAAATTGAAATTTTGTGTCAAAATTGTGTTCTTACTAAATCTGAAAAGTGTGTTTGCATTCATTCGAAATTTCAGTGGTTTATTCAAATTCTTGCAATTTGTGACTTTTGAAATTAAGTGCTTAATTACAACAACTTTAATTTCCACTTTCAAAATTGAATTTTGCGTGAAATTGAGTCAATTTTTAAATTTCAAAATTTGCATTGCTTTTGGCATTCCCTCTAAAATCATAAAATTCAAAATTTCAGTTTCCCTCTCTTTTTCAAAATTCAAAATTTTGCATTTTTCGACAATCTTGGTAGTGTTCAATTTTGAGATTGCAACTTTAATTTGGCCTATCTACAGATCGTGAAGTCACTCAATTTTTTTCAGATTAGCTCTAAAATCATCATAACTTTCATCCCTGCAAATTTCGAAAAAAGTTGCAAGGACCGTGTTGCACTCCGAGCGCCACGGTCCTGGACATTTTTTTCTGAAATTTTGGGAGACTGTCGTGATTGCATTTAACAGCTTAAATCTGGAAGATTGGCTGGTTTTACTAAAAATTGCTACCTCTAAATTCAAAATTTCCTCTTCCTTTCTAGTGCATGAGTTTTACAACAATAAGCCCTACTTCCACTATTCCCGTTAGGCGAAGCCATAGAATTAAGTCTTTCCGAGGTTTAACTACCGAGGAGATGGAACCTAATTTGAGTAGTCTTTTTAACGAGGACATGGGTAATTCCTCTAATCCTCCTAATGATGAAGAAGCTCTCCATGAGGTTTTTGTTGAACAACTTTCGAAATTGGATAACCAATTTGATGATTTTCACCAATGGATGTCTCATGAGTATCCCGATAGTCAAGCTCTTCCTTTAATTGAGGGTCTAAAACATATGCTTCAAAGTGATAAGAATGGAATTGATATTTTACGTGGTATTGCACACATTGTGGATTCGAATGTGATGCCTATGAAGAGTTGTGCCGAAACTTTAGGTTATACACAACCTCCTACACAAGTCAATCATTCTATTCCTTTGACAACTTCTATTGCTAGCATACCTACCTTTACATCAAACATCATGGCTACTTCTATACAAGACATTCCCCCTGTGATTACCAGTCATGGGGGCAATCCTCCCTCTTCTTCAATTAACCCTATTCCTTCATTTAATCCGACTTCTTCATTCATTCCTTCAATGAGTGTTCCTACTACATCTCCACCAATGAACATGACGCAAGGGGGCAATTCATTTAACCATTCTATTCCTCCTTGTAGTGTTCCTCCTATCCAATCATCTCCTATGATTAACTATCATAGAGTCCCACCACCTTACTCTTTGCCTTCTTTCAATACCACAACACCTCCATCTCAATCTAACACACCTAATATGAATTCTTCGACTGAAGCAACCATTAACAATCTTGCACAAACAGTCTCTTCTTTACAGCAACAAATTGCCTCTATGAATCAATCTAAGTTTAGTGTGCCCACATTTGATGTTGCGAGCCCACTTTCTCTTGACATTGTTCGAGCCATCCCTCCTAAACATGTTGAAATCCCGCATTTGGAACTTTATAATGGTAAAGGTGATCCTCTAACACATGTTAAGACTTTTCAAACAATTTGTACCGATTTTGCTTATGACCAAAGGTTGCTTGCGAAACTGTTTACTAGAACATTAAGAGACAAAGCCCTACAATGGTATTGCTCGTTACCTTCTTATTCTATTACTTCTTTTGAACAACTTGCAAATGCTTTCATTCAACAATTTCAAAACAATATAAGTCCTAAAGTTACTTTGATTGATTTAATGCATTGTAAACAAGGTGTTAAAGAAAAAGTGACTGATTTCATTGGTAGATATAAGCATTTGTATGCTCAAATTTCTTTTCCAGTGCTTGATAATGATATTCAAAGAATCTTTATTTCTAATTTACAAAAAGATATTCGAGACAAACTTCTGTTTTCTGAGTTTACTTCTTTCCAACAGTTGTGTGCCACTCTTCACAATTATCAACTGACTGTGAGTCAAATGGAACAATCTCATCCTATGGCTCCGAGTGATAAGGGTGATAGCAGTCAACAACCATTTGGGAAGTTTAAACCGAACAGAGATTCCATCAAATTCAATGAAAACATCATCAACAACAATGTGAATGCAGCATCAGGTGTGCCTCCTATTTCTAAATTTTTCAAAAAACAAAGAAAGTATACTCCTTTGAATGAATCATTGCATGGTATTATGAATAAGTTATTGGAACAAAATGTGCTTACTCTTCCTCTTGTATGAAAAATTGATCCTGCAAAGATTACTTCACCTTATTTTGATAGCAAAGCTTTTTGTCACTTTCATCGTCAGCCTGGGCATGATACTGAAAAATGTTTTTCTTTAAAGGGTAAAATTCAAGATTTGATTGATAATAATACTATCTCTGTTTCTGGAGTGAATGATAAAGGCAACACATCTGTAGCTCCTCCTAACCAAAATCTTCAGATTTTTACTGATCCATTACCTTCTCATACCTCTAATGCGATTGAGGCTAATGATTCCTCTCTCTCATCTGATGGTCTTGTGTCTATGACTCCGAATGTGATTAACTTTGTAGAGCAGCAAGAAAATCCTAAAGAACCTTCCATCACATTTGATTCTAGTGAAACCATTAGGGCACCTGATGGTCCTTTATACATAGTTGCAAAAGTCAAGAATACACCTTGCCGTGGAGTGCTTATTGATCCTTCGTGCATGGTTAATGTTATTACTGAAGAGTTTCTTTTTACTTTGCAATTGAATCAGGTGATATATGACAAAACAGATGTGATTGTGAAATTATTTGATGCATTTTCTTCTCCTGCAATTGGTTCTATTACATTGCCTATTGAGGTCCATAACAAATCTCTTGATGTGAACTTTGCTATTATTCCTTCATCTGAACAATTTTGTGTGAAACTTGGCTATCCATGGCTATCTTCCATGAAAGCTATTGCTTCTCCTATTCATAAGTGTTTGAAATTTCCCCATAATGGTGAAGTTGTTACTGTTAATCATAGTCTCTTTAAACCAGTTGAAAGAACCTCTAGCGTTCCTATTGATTACTTTTGGCCTAAACAATTCCAATCCCTTCCTCCGCGAAGTGATCATCTTTTCAAATCTTATCAAAAGTGGAAAACAGATATGATCCTATCTTTAAGTGAACCTAGAGCACCTAAACTTGACATTCCTATCGTTCTTGAGAAGGAAGTTCTTCCTTTGAAAGATAAAACTAATGTCTTTCCTCAAGAATATTCTCAACCCATCCCCACGGATGTGACTATGTCTATGCCTAATCAACCTTCTAAAAGTAGACCTATACCTCCTCGTCATGATGGACTTGGTCTTCTTCCTAAACCAAAAATTCTTCCTTTATATGGAGCAGTTCCTCCTCCGTCCTTTTATAGAGAGAAGAGACCTTCCTCTTCTCCTATTATCCAGCCTAAGAGACCACAACCTAAACACCCAAGTGATAGGGATGAGAACATTCTTCTTCCTCAATCTTCTACACTTCCTACTAAGACTAGATGTAATCGTTCTGCACATGAACGTCGATGAAAGCGTCGTCTTAGGGCTCAAGCAGCTGCTTCTCAAACTTTACAATCTCCAAAAACACCTTCAACAAGCATTATTCCATTTTCTCCTCAGCCGGACATTGAACCTAAATCTCCTAAACATAAGATGCATGATGGCCTTGATCCTGTGCGAGTTAAAGATCCTATTTTTATAAATCTTGATGATGATATAGATGAAAATGTTATTCATGATGAAAATGTTACTCCTCTTGCTTCTGATAGTGAATATGAACTTGTTGATGTTGATAACCATTTATCTAATGAATTTTCTAAAGCACTTATCCTAGCTCCTAGACAAGAACAACGTGGCTCAGAACATGAACATAGCCCTTGTTTGGATCTGGTGTTAGCTCCATCTGCTGTGTTGGATCTTCCTCCTCTAGCGTGTTCCCTGCCTTCTCGAAACATTGATCAGCAAGATCGGGGGGTAGATGACGTGCTAGACTAGTTACATTAGCATAGCAGATTCTCTCCCCCTCTCTTTTGTTACTCCTTCTATATGTTATTCTCATTCTTCTATTTGTCATCCTTAGTGTTGTCTACTTGAGGACGATGCAAAGCATTGAGATCTCTTTTGGTCTCTCTCATGTTGACTCAAAAGACACATGTATTCCCTTCTTCTAGGTGACCTTCCTTGATTCGGGAATGAAGAACAATTATGCATACATACATATGATATATATACATGACTTATCATACAACATACTGACCCCGAGGAAAGCGAAGTCACCTCGTGCTTTGTGTTTTGTCTATTATCCTTGGGTTTATCTCACACTTGGGGGCTAAATCCTTGCGATAACGTGCTCCTTTCCTTCTCATTTCTTATGTGTATCACTACGTTAAAACAATCACCCCCGTTGAGGCGTGTGTGATCACTTTAACGTAGGGGGGCATACACCCTGTCTATCCTTTCACGATACTTGAAAATTTCTTGGCGAACTTAGCTTTGCCTTGAAAATCTTTTGGTATTTCTTTTGCATGACTCATAGTGAGGGAACCTTACTACTGACAGTCATGGTTCTCCCTCATGATCTTCCCTTTTACTTTGTCAATCGAAGTCGTAAGATCCTTAGTCCACTGGGGGCTTGGTGTGTCTTGCCTCGTTGACGTGGTGAAAGTCTTTCAATGTTGTTTCCTTGTACTTTACCGGAAGTATGAGCTCACATACTCCCGCTAAAGTGGGGGCTAAATGTAGCGTCCTAAAATTGCGACACTTGCAATTTCGACTGCATTTCGATCTTCACGATGGCGACGCAACACGCAACCTGAATGGAGACCCCGAAACTTGCTCACGACACTAAAAACTGCATTTTTCAAGTACCCTGGCCTGAACCTCCTTGCACCCTGCTGTCCCGGGAGGTGGGACCAGAGCGCCCAGCGCCCTGGTCCCTGGGTCCTATTTTGGGCCCGGTCTCCTAAGGGGTATCGGGTCTTTTTGTTTGCAAATTGGAAAATTACATTCCCTGGTCGGCCTAAGGTCGGGAAAATCAGTCTATCAGCCCTAATTGACAAGTATATAAACTACATTTTCCTCTTTCATTGGGAGAGAAGATGATAACACATACATGACGGAAAAGGCGTGGAAACTATACTCAAGCATTCAAGCATTCAAGCATTCAAACAATTGATCATTTCAAGTCTCCATTCAAGGCTAAGTGTTGCATTCAAGACAAGGATTCAACCATTGAAGAGGAGATCACATGCCACATACTACAACAACATACAACATCTAAACCTTCGCACATAAGGATACAAACATCCTTAGAATAAGGTATTAGTACTTGTTTTACATTACAGTCATTTACATTTACAACACTTGCTCATTTCTTGGTTAATTCCAAAACTGGGGTTTGACCTAAAGGCAAACCCCTAATCCCTAACCCCCCAATCGTCTTCGCTTTTCTGTGTGTAGGTTGCAGGTACGCGACTGAAATTGAAGATCTGGAATCCTTGTGCAGAGACGAACAGATCCCCCTTCGTTTCGCGGATTTTTTGGAGGACCGTGGCGCCGGGCGCCATCGTCCCGACAACTTTTGCTCAAATTTGCAGGACAGCGCCGTATTGACATTTTACTGCTAATTCTAGGTCCACAGCTTCATACTATATCCCTAACTCAGTTTATAAAGCGAATCTTTGTCATTTTCTATGCATTCCTAGCTTAATTTCCTTATCAACATTCTTTACAAAAGAGGGTAGCCTTGCTTTCTTAACCCTTGGAACACATTTAGCATCCAATCTTGCCTTGTGTGGGATTGGATCTTGTAAGTTTCAACCCCTCTTTTGAATGTAAAGTCTCTCTCCTAAGTGAAAACCATCGAATCCTAGCGAACCTCCCTTCTCTCTCCTCGGAGTTGGAAGAGGGGAGAGCAACTAGGGTTCGATCGCGATTTTCTGCTTTACAGTTCCTCACAAGATTCCCTCTTAAATGAACTTACAATTTCTCCTAGTCCCCCTCATGATCCCAATCCCTCTACATAAGTTGTTCATGAACCCCTTATCAATGAAATCACCAATCCAGATCATACTACACAAAGTAACTTGTCAACAATTGTATGTGCACCATCATCAAATGCCAATGTGGTGACAAAAAGAAGCATAGCACCATTTAATGAGATCAACACCTAGTTGACTTCATCATCCTCTTCAAGTGAATCAATATAAATAGGCATTACACCTACTCATGTCACAACTTCAGAACCAGAAACTATCTACATAAAATTCATACCGACCCAATAACAACATCCACCTAAAAAGATATTATATCTAAGGGATGGGTTCATTTAAATTTTTAGTACTGCATTTGCATATTTCTTTACTACATTGCATCACATATCTCCATTTCAGAGTCCATCATAGTTGCTTGCATATCACCATTGCATGACATATAACTGTATATCATTATTGCTTTCTCATATAGTTGCATCAATAAAACAAGGCGATTGTCTAAGTCATTTACTTGTTTGCACTAAAAGAGCGAAGGTTGTCTCATTTCCTAGATACTGGTACATGAAGTTTTTAGGAGGTCTTTGGTCATTCATCTTCAATGTCACCTTGTGATTGGGCTTTATCCATGGTTGTCTAGAGGTTTTACTATCAAGTCTTATTACCCAAAATCTATCAATTGCTATATCTCACACATTAAGCAATAGCTCTAAGTCATTACAAATACCTAGTTGGTCACGTGGCTAGTGAAAAATCCAAAATTCTACTTTAGCATCATTGTAATCATCATACCCAAGTAGGTTTCATTCCTTAGAAGTCAAGGCAAGAAAATAAAAGACAAGAGCTATGACAAAATTAATATCAAAGTGTCAAGGCAAAAGAGAAAATATATATAATTGGAATATCATGCAAAAATGTGCAATAAAAGCTTGACTAAGGGAACATGCTAGTAACTCCATTAGGGCTATGGACGCCTGCTGAAAATGGAGCAATATTCGAGAGATTATAGTGTATAACCTCATTGGGGCTATAAATGTTTGACTAGCAACGAGGCTCTATCCAGGATGCTTTTGAAGGCATAATAACTCATGTAGTTAGCCACATAGGATTCCAAGGGTCTGCAATGATTATAAGGGTAGGAATAGACTCAAATGCACACACATGAGCACAATAAGATCAAAGTTTCAAGAATTGATGGAGAAGTTTTTTGCACCTCGATTCATAAATCTGGATTAAGGTCTTATGAGAACGGATTAAACTCCCATCTCTGAAACGTTTCACACATTTAATTCAAATAGTGCATTTCAGAATGCAAGACACACAGAATCATCCTTGTTTGAATAGGAATTGCATCTTCATCTTGCATCTTCCATATCTGCATTTCAAAAAATTCATTGTCTCCATGTGCATCACCTAGATCATTATGTCATATAGGTTTGTATATTGGGGGCATAGCTTAAAAAATCCTAAAAATCATAAAAAAGTAGCTTAAAAAATCCTAAAAATTAGAAAATGATACTGAAAAAAATCCTAAAAATTAGAAAAAACAGAAAATCATCTTGAAAAAATCCTAAAAAATCCTAAAATGATCTTGAAAAAAATCCTAAAAATCCTAAAATGATCCTAAAAAAAATCCTAAAAATCCGAAAAAGATGCTAAAAAAATAAAAAAATCACAAAATGTCTTGAAAAAAGCCATAAAAAATCAAAAGTAAAAACAAAATCGAAAATAAAATAAAAATAAATATGAAAATCAAAGCAAGAAAGCATGGGCCATCCATCAAATCAGATGAACAACAGGTAAACTGTCAAAGTCTACAATCAAACCGATCACATGCCTTGTTAATCAATTCATCGATCAAAATCTATCAACATGTCTTATAAAGGAAGGGTACACTCGAAACCAGATTGATTGGTCTTATATGGGGTACTCACTCTTTGAAACGAGACATTCCTATTGTAATTAGGAAAATGGAAATAAGCATCAAAGCACATAAATTAGTTAACCAAAAAAGTTAAAATGCAATGAGAATTTATCCTAATACATTCAATGAAAGAATGAAAGCAAAACACTAAAATAAATACGCAAACCATCGCATGGTGTTTCCTTCATTGACTTCCATTGGCTTTCTTTCTCCTCCAAATAGCTTGTTTTGTGGATCTCACCTATGAGTGCAATAAATAAGCAAGAAAGCAAGATTGAAATATGATTTTGACAATGCGAGGATACTAGAAAATGTGGTTCCTTCTGATGAGAAAATATTGATAAATTTATAGAAAATTGAAGACAAGATTGGAGAATCAAGATGGATTCAAAAAGATGACATAAAGTAGCTTTTGACTGGGCATATCTCATTTTTTGAATTTTGAATTGAGATTAAAGAGATATTTTCCAAGAAGATAAATCAAGAAACCTGGAAGTTGACTAGTTACTTCTATTTTCAAATTTTAGGAAGATATGATAATGATTTTTGAAAATCATATAAATCAAATGACGACATACTTTCCATTTTCAAAAAATTGGGAGAATATGAGAAAACAATTTATTTAAATTGGATAATGATTTATTTTAATTTTTAAAATCATTTTCTCGATTTATTGCCATTTTTGAACTTGGATGAGGATAATTAGAAATTAAATTAATTAAATAAAAACAAATAGAGATTTGTTTCCATTCTTGATTTTTGGAAGAAGATAATTAAGATTTTATTAAATAAATAAAAATTAATTTAATTATGATGAAATAATTAGCTAATTAAATAATTTAAAGAAATTATTCAATTATGAGAAAAACAAAATTAAATTTAATTAAATAATAAAGATTATTTAATTAAAATAGGATTGAACTAATCAAATAATAAAGATTATTCAATTAATGCTAGGAAGTGAATGATTAATGATGGAATGATTTAAATTATTAGCAAAATAAAAAATTTGAATTAGAAGAATGACACAATGTCAACATATGATGACAATCAAATGCAACATAGAAGGCATGTTAGAAATTAGGTTAGCGACGCAAGAGTGATGACCAATTTTGAGTGTCTACATTTTGCCCCTCTTTGAGACAATGTGATTATGAGCGTTGTTTCAAATAAAATTGAAAAATAAAGTCATGCCCCAAAAAACTAAGGGATGGAGGTAGGATGCCCCCTCGAGAGATTATTAATGTATGAAAGAAATGAATGATCTCTCGAAAGAAGAGAATAAATGTTAGAAAGAGAAAATATGATCAAAGAGAAAAATGTTAATAAGGGAAGAATGTTAAGGGATTGTAGAAAACCAGGGTGATTGATATCAAATGAAGAAAATTCTCAATTGATCAAATATAATAGATAGCATGAGAATGATTGATTTGATGAATATATAGAAGGATTGATGGGATAGAAGAAATGTTAGCCAGAAGAAATGCAAGTGAGAAGTGAAGAATGATTAGTGTGATGAAATATTGCTTTCACAAATGCTAATGGTAGGTGAGAACCTTTATTTGATATGGCAAAATGGATGCGGCACACCATGGCAATGAAGGCTAGGTAGATAATGCAATCCCTTTCTGTAAGACAAACATATTCATAGACAAGGAATGGTTCAAAAATCCTATTGCCCCAGAATGTTATGAAACACTCCGCAAACAAAAGACAAAAGCAAAAGACCATGAGCCATCCTAACCACTCTAAATCACTTAGTGACATCATCAAGCATCATAGGAACATGACTGAATATAAATCAATGAAAAATAAGATTCACAAATCCAAACAAGTCAAGCACCATTTTGATATTGTTGTCAAAATTAATAATGTTTATTTGATGATAGGACAATCATGTTGTCTGGTTTCAGGGAATGCAGTACCCCGTCTAAGACAGGACACAGTCTGGTTTCGAGTATACCACATCCTGTATAAGACCCATGATAATATTGACAAAGAAAAATGATATTAATGTTGATTGATTGATAAGACCAGTTGACCGGTTTGAATGCTTAGTTGGTTGAAAAGTTCATCTTTTAATACGTGATTTATTTAAGCACAATGTTTATCATGTTTTATGTCTGACGTCCGCTCAAATGTTTGTCTATGTATAAAAGGGATAGTTTATTAGCGAAATGAAATGAAAGTGATTGTTTTTGGATTTTTCACGTTTTCAAATTTTTAGGGTTTTTTAATTTTTTAAATTTTTTTGTGCTTTTTTTCAGGACATTTTACAATTTTTTTGTAATTATTTCAAGACATTTTTTTGAATGTTTTTAAATTATTTTAGGACATTTTATGATTTTTTTTGAATTATTCAGGACGTTGGGTGGATAGTGGAAGACAAAGGCCACTTATTATGGAGACAAAATGAATGCAATTGCCAAGGGCTATCACATGATGGTATAAGGGATTGGATATGACAAGGTAAAGTAATGACATGGCATGAGGGACATGTCAAGAGGTTTTTGAATCCATGTTTTCATTTTACGTCCTTATGTCGGATCAAGATCGAGGGACAGAAAAGAGTGTATGGATAGTCATAAGATATGGATAGGACAAGCAAGATCAAGAATGGCTAAGGAACATGAATATGATAAGGAATGTGATAGGCTAAGGGATAGTGATAGAAGGTTGCAATAAGCCAAGGAATATGGATGAAAAGTTGTAATAAGCAAATGGATAAAGACCAAAAGCTATGACAGACTGAAAGTTGTGAATAGGATGCATGACATTCATAAAAATTCTCAGCCTTGTCAAGATCAAAAGTGGAAAAGGGTAATATTAACATGAGGGTATGATAGCGGTACGATAGGATATGGCATGATAATGGAGCAATGAAGGTCAAAAAGGATATGATAGTGTAAATGAAATGTGCCCCCAAGTATGGTATGCAAGAAGTTCATGGATTATGCATGATGCCTGTTTGCCAGGTTTTCATCATGGTACTTGCCCAAGGTGCCTGTTTGCCAGGTTTTCACCAGAGGACGAATGATTTTTCTTTACTATTTTCCTTTTTTTTCAACTTTTTTTTTTTTTTTTTTTTCATTTTTTTTTTCTTTTTGACTTTTTTGACTTGTAGCAGAAAATGGACACATGATAGGGGATGGAAGAAGGATGAAAACATCTTTTTGTTTGGATAGTAGGCTTGAAAAATGGACTATGACCTTTAAAAGTATGCTCAAAGATGTTGGCAGGATAATGACATGGAAATGAGATGGGACTAAGGTAAGGATTTATGCAAAATATTGGATAGGATGGATGAAAGGATAGAAAACATGCATTGGGTAATGGATAGGGTATTGGAAAAATTGTGCTTGAGTGGATGGAAATGTTGGCAAGATCGATGTTGGCACACACCTTTAGGGGTGATGGACTGATGGAGGAAAAATGGATTTTGGATATTGAGATTTTGATGGAGGAAAGGCTAGGAATTTCGGGACATGAGGACCCAAAATTGATGAAGGAGATGATGAAGGAATATATTTTAAAGGTTTGAATGGAGGGATATTAGTTTTGGATGCCAATTTGGATTTTCTTTTTGTGCTTCAAGGAGCCGCTTAGTAACCCACATTGTTTTGGATTTTTCATGCTTTTGTTGTTATTTGGAACATAGATTTAGGAACCCATATATATTTTGACTTTGCTTTATTTTTCTCAATGGGCCTTTGTGGCCTTTTGGACATTTCTTTTTCTTTGTTTTGACATGTTGATTAGACTGGACATGTTTATCCTTGATTGTGTGTGGATTGTTGGACTTAGAACTTTTATGCTTGGCATCCAAATTGCTTGGAGAGGGAAAGGAATGTATTTTTGGATATGAATGATATGAAGGTCTTTTGGATGACTAGAAGGTTCTCAAAGATGTGTTCCTTTTTCAACCTTGAATAGGGGATGAAGGAATATAAGGACCTAAAATGGATGGAAGGGATGAAGGGGAAGGCATGCATTTAGACTTAGGTTTTGTAGGGATACCAACATCTTGAGGAATGTCATTGAGGCCATGACCATTAATATTTTATTTAACATGAAGTGTTTTTTTCTTGAGAAGGTCTACCCCTTTACCTTTATGAATATCTTGACTTGTAGGATACTCTTTTCTTTGGGAAGAAGACACGAGTCCATTGTGAGGTGGATATGATATGAGAGAAATAATAAGATCATGAAGTGGATCAGATTGGACCAAAGTGGAAGAACCCATTGTGAATGTCGGGGGTTCATGAACATCTTGCACCGACACGTTAGAATCATGGGGGGGACTAGGATTGTGTAGTGGACATGGATCAATGACAGGCTCTTCAAGAGATGGAGGATTAGGACATGGAGATGGAGGAAGAAAGGAATATTCTGGAGGATTTAAAAGGATGAAAGGATCTTGAGATGGACATGAATTTGGAAGGATACTATGATCTTGACAAGGAGGAAGATCATTGGATTCCTCTTTAAAAGGGCTTTGCTCTTGATTTTCAATGGGATCATTAGAAATGATGGAGGGGATATCTTGACCTTTCTCAAGTTGTGGAATGTCAATGATATTTGAAAGGGTATTTGTTAGGCCCAATGTGGAAAGCTAATGTACTGAGAGGGGAGGGGTGAATCAGTACTCCAAAACTTTTCTTTAATAATAACTTTACTGTTATGCATAAACAGAATAGTGCAGTAACATAAAATAAAGTTAAAACAAATAGATAACAGTCATACATGATTCACTCCATAACACATATATTTTGGTTACGTAGAAACTCTTGGTTAGAGAGAAAAACTACGATGGGGATGGCACCTACAACTTCACTACTGCAATAATATAGAATGCTCAGTTAGAGCTACATTTAGCTATTTCTGATAGCATACCCTGTTAGGAGTAACAAGATCTGTTAGATCTACCTTGCTAAAGGATTTTACAACATTTATTCTGAATGCTACACCTGGTTAGAGGCTTTACAATTTATAGACTTGATTAGAGTCTTTTACCCTGTTAAAGGTTTCTCTTTCAACTTCACAATATTACAATAAAATCATTACAAATATCTACAACTTTACATCTGAAATGTTATAGCAGATTCTATGTGCTTAGAATAGATTACCTTGCTTATAGCATACCTCGTTAACCTGTATAGTAACTTGGTAAACCCTTCTGTTTACTTTGTTCTTTGACTATTCACTGAAAAACCTTCTCGGTGACCTCTGTGTCTCTATAACAGTCTTCCTTCATGCATACATACACTTCACTCATGCTGTATAAATAGATCTCTTAAAATGGTGATCCAATTCATTGCATCGATCTTACAAACAAGATTCCTCGAATGAATAACTAAACAAAATATTTTATTGGTTAGATTGACCTTAAAATCATACACAATCTTCTAGTGCAATTTCTAATGTAATAACGGTTAGATGTGCCTCAATCTTGTTACACGTTTTCATATGCATGTCCAGGTTCAATGTATCTAGTAACACGTTTCACTCGGTGAATATCAACTCGGTGTGTCATCTTTACTGCTCGGTAGCTATGAAAAGATACTCGGTAGACAGCTCGGTGTGTACTGTGTTCTGTGACTGCTTTCTTCTGTAACCAACTAGACTGTGCATACTGACTTCTCTATTATATTGACTGCATGATTCGGTAGTGCTAACCGACTAGAGTATATAGTATGACTTTGACTATAAAAACTAATGGCAACTTGATAAGTAGTAACAATCTCCCCTTTTGACATTAGTTGAGATGTTTGACAAAAACTACTTTCAAAGTCATAACTCAAAAATCTATATACTTTGCAAAATGACTATACTTGACAATATATACAATAGTCAACAAAATAGTATATTTAGATATACTCCCCTTATCATTATACTGTACATAACTTCTGATTTTGCATGCTCAGTGTTGTGCTTGTGTGCTCTGCTTACTGTCCTTGGATACTCTGCATACTCTGCTCGGTATACTCCCCCTGTATACTATACTCCGAATACTGTATCAAAACTGTATCACCAAAACTGTATTACTCCCCAAATATAGTATCACTAAATATATTGTATTACTCCCCCTTTTTGACAAACATCAAAAACTTAATTTCCATCTGGGGGTGGTAACTGATCAAAAATAGATTTATACTTTATCCGGGCCTCGGTGAGAGCGACTGAGAGTGCATCCTTTACACTTTCCATTAAAGAATTTTGTGCTTGAATATCAGCCAATAGGGATATTAAGCCATCAAAAGTGCTTCCCTCTTGTGTAGTAGATAGGCGTGTAGCTTGGTTAATCTATTCTTGAATTGATGAAAGATGAGGAAGAAATAATGTCTAGAGTGTCATTATATCCATCCTGATCTTATGTTCTTCATTTCTTAGTTCTAACTGTTGAGCCATGAGCTGTTGAAGCTTGGTGTAAAAATTTTGAACTGAATTTGGCTCTATGGTCAACATATTTGAGAGATCGGTGATCTCTTTTTCAATTGCATCAGTTTTATTCTTGATATCTTTAATGAATATAGAAAATGCGCAAAGTTTCTGAAATAAATAAAGAATATGCTTGAGTTAAGGGGACAACTCAGCAATGAATTTGACAAGCTTGACTTTACCAATAGCCAGAGCTTTTTGTACCTCTTCTATCATTTTTGTAGTAAGCTCTTTGTCTTTTAGCTTGCTCAAGTACTCATATGCATCAACTCCAGATGTTTCTATTTGATTAAGGAGTTCATCCAGTTGAATGTGGATGGCTGCATTGGTTGATACTGTAGCTAAAGGTAGCATATCTGTTAGCAGTGTCTTTACCTTTTGAAGTACTTTCTTTTTCTTTTGAATGGCCATCTATTTTTCTTGTTTGGCCTTTGCTTTGCATAGTTCACTGAAATCAATAAGTGCTTGCCCCTTTAATTTTGAGATATCCACATTGGGCAACACTATCGGTTTAGTCAAATCAACTTTAAACTATGCTTTTTCACCTTCTTCTCTTTACCTTTGGTCGGTTGGACCAAGACAATAGCTTGTGAGGCTTGCTAACCCTCGGTAGGTTACTTGGTAGAGGCAACACTTTGGTCGGTTCCTATAGTTGCTGTGGTGTCTTTTGGTGTCTCGGTACTGGGTGTCTCAGCTGCTACATTTTCAATTCTTGAGGGTGCTTGAGAGGTTTTTTCTTGAGTTGTACCTTTTGCTGCTTTAGACTGGTGACCTTCAGTGCCTTGTGTTGTAGCTTTAGGAGCTTCGGTTGAGACAGGTTGCTTGACCAACGGATAAGGCTGAACTTGTTCTAAAATGGATTCACTAGATACAAGTTTTGCATATGTAGTGCCTTCTATCATTTCCTACTCCGGTGCTTCTGCATCCATGACATCTTCATCAATTTGAATAGTGTCAGCCGGGTCTTGCTTGGTAGCATCAGGACCTTGCTCAATGACTTCAGGATCATGCTCAGTGACATCAACAATTTCAACTGTAGATTGTTCACTGACATCTTTTATTTTGAAGATTTCCTGCCATTTTGCTTTTGTCTCCTTTTCTATGTCAATGTATAGCCCATTCATTAGTTTTAAGGCTCTCTGTTTGAAAAGAAATTTAGAATTGTAGGTTGTCAAATGTTCTTTAATTTCTACTACAGACATATAAGGAAATAGATGGACTAGACTTCTTTCTCTAATTTGTTTCTCTGAGTCCATTGCATATTTCCACCTATTATCAATATGCAAGTAAAGTTCATTTGGAAGTGACTTTACTAGTTCTAATGGAGCTAGTCGAAACTTTAGAAGTGTACAGATGACAACTTCTTCAATTTGTCTCTTCTCATCATTATTCCTAGTCTCATACTTGACATATCTAAAAGAACCAAATCCACCATATTCTTTTAGATTGGCACAAAAAATTTCATCACTATGTATATTTACCTTCTTGCTTTTGACAATCTGGAATTTGTTGGCATCCTCAGATTCTGTATCACTAGACTCTTTTGCCAGAATGAGTCTTTGAGTAGATTTCTTGTAGGTCTTGGTTACCTTGGGAGCAGTAACACTCTTTTGTTTCTTACTCAGTGTTGCAGCTGATGCTCTTGTATTAGGTCTCTTTGTTGGAGGTGGAGTCGGTAGGGCCTTTGAAATGTCCTGTTTCTTTCTTTTCAATACTTTACCCTTAGGCAATTCGGTGCTCAGTGTTATTGCTGCCTCTTGAGCTTTTGATTCCTCTTCAGTGATGGCAAGAGTACCTTTGACAGGTGTGGAGGAAGATTCTTCTCCAAATTTCTCAGATAATGCCTTAATCATCTTTGTAGTCTTTCTTGTAGCTTTGGGTACTACAATGCTCATTTTTACCTTTTCCTTAACTTCTTCATAAGTTCCATATCTCAACTCGGTAGCATGCCTTGGCAATGTAAGAAATGCATCAATTTGCTATTGTGTGATATCAAAGTCAATCTCGTAACCCATTGGTGGCAAAGATTGAGTCCTTGGCTCCACAACATTCACATAACAGTAATCGGTGTCTACCTCAAAGCATATATCATCCTTATATTTCTCTACCAGCTGGGGTGGAATCTGGTACCTATTGTGCATCTTCTCTTGAAATTTGCTGAAGTAGTCATCCATGATATCATTGAAATTATCTCCCAACTTCTTGATAAAGTCATTAATCTGATGGGTGATCGGTCGGTGTAGCTCCCAAATTACTTTACCGACTGATGGAAAGAATTTCTCAAAGTAGAAAAACATGCATACAAGAAGTCAACCAAACTTTAGTGTATTTGTCGAGTTGTTCTTCTTCGGCTTCCTTATTGTGTTCAAGTTCTCAAACAAGTTTTTCAATAACACTTCACATAAATCAACTTTCATTCCCTTTTTCACTATTTTATAGGCTAAGTCAACTACGGCACAGGGTACACTATTTTCCCTTGCTGATTGGAAGAAACAATAACCAATTACTCTAATGGCAAACTTAAGTTTTGCATTAGTGACATTGTTCAGTTTCAGTCCTCTGTAATCAGATTCTACTCCAGTTAAACTGATTAATTCCTTCTGTGATATCATCTTTTGAGCTCGTGCATGATCATAGATAGGATACCCGGTGATCACATGAATGATTTCCTTGGTGATTTTGAATGGTTTCTCTTCTAGCCACATGAAATCATCATGAACTTTGCTCAAAACAAACTTAACCCATTGGGGTTTGAACACACGAGGATAGATTAGGGCTTCAATTAATCCCTTGATTTTGATATGCTCATACTTGCTATCCATTTTGCCATCGGTACATAGCTCATCATATGTGTCACTTATCTCAACATGACCGAGTTCTTCAACACGACATTTGGTGAAGAATCTCACATCTTCGACTAACAAGACTCGATCCGGGATGAGTGAAAAGGCAGTTTTGTCATCCGGTTCGGAGGCGACTTTAGGAGTCAAAGAGTATTTCAGAGAGGGCTTCTCTACATTCTTGACAACTCTGGGATCTTGGATCTTGGGTGCCATTTGTAAATTTTAGATAAAACTAGCAAACTATCCTTAGGGTTTGACGGTTTACAAACGACAGATATTTCACACTCAGTAGATAATAGCAATTTGACAAGATCGGTAAACTAGCTTAATAGTGTGATGAGATTTGATGTAAATACCTTGGATTCACTTTGAATGAGGTTTGATTGCCTTGATTCACTCTGCTCTACTCTCTTGAAAACTTGGTGAATGTAAATGACCGCGAAAATGCTCTTAAGTACACAAAATACCTTATCGGGCTCCGTGCGGGTTAGGTCAAAAACATTAAATGCACTCTGTTCACCTTTAACCGATTTACTCCTTTTTTTTTGTTTTAACCGAGTAACCAAATTTCCTTCATTTACCGACTTGACAGGCTTCCTGTAAAGTACTTTTGATAGAATTTTAAACTTACTAATGCATCTTGACTATGCAAATTTTGAATTTAGTACATAATAGAATAGGAACTGTTATTATTTTAACTTTCAAAGAATGCAGTCCCTTCATACCTTTTCTGATTAATTTGGAATAGGTGCACCTAACTCAGTAGGTAAGGTGCTTTCTTCATTTGACACGATTTCCTTCTTTTTCCAAATCATCTTTAATTTTTCTTTTATCTCTTCAGTGTCTCCTCTAGGTTGATCTCTGCAATCTCTAGTGAAATGTCCAACTTTGTGACAATGAAAACATGCCATACCAGGATTTCTCCATGATCTTCGGTTGTTCATTCCAAACCCTATAAAACAGTTGGCACTAATATGTCCATATCTTCCACAACATTCACACCATATCCTTGTATTGTAATCCCATCGTACTGCTGTATATTGATGGTAAGGATCTGTTTGAGTTTTGTAACCTCTAGTGTTTGCTCGGTGTGCAGAACACATGTGGTTCTTTTGCTTAAGCCAGCACTTCTTGGTACTATGTCCATATCTATTGCAGTTTTTACAAAACCCTTTGAATTTTGCCTTCTGATAGTTGTTAACAGACTTTGTCCTACATTGATTAGATGTGTGACCATATTTATTGCAATTGTAACAATAACCATTTGATTTAGTGATATTCAGTTGCTTACCTTTTCTGATCTCGCATATGTTGGTATTATGACCTTGATTTCCATAGTAGTAGCAAATAGGCTTCTTTCTTTTGATGTTATTGTTGTTTCCAGCTTGCTTTGATGATTCTCCTCTCTCGGTAGTATGAATTCCTTTCTCGGTAGATTCTTTTCCTTTGTAACTGAGTCCTACATCTTTGTTGGGTCTTCTTGTATTTAGTTGCTCGTCCAACATATTTGATGCTTCATAACTCTTCTTCAATGTTTCTCTAGATTTCCTCTTTGTTTCAAGTTCATCGGTCAACCTTGATACTTCAAGTCTCAATGCTTGGTTTTCATCATTCTTCAGAATTGCTTCATGATGTGCATAACCTAGTTGATCTGTCATATTTTGTTGAATTCCAGTCAACCTTGTGATTTCATCATTCTTATTAGATACTAAGACTTCAAGTTGTTGTTTCTCTCTTTGTAGATCTCTTGCTTTATCCTTAGCTGTCCTCGATGCATCTAGATTTTTAGTCATCTGTGTGCTAAAATGTTCATGTTCTCTTTTCATTGCTTTTAGTAGATCAACCAATGCTTTGTTTTTTTCTTTCAATACTCCAATCATTTCTTCATTTTCTTCAGATATACTATTCTCAGATGATGTCTCAATTTGTTCCACTAACTCTTGAGAATCCTGCAAATCAGTAGATAATCTTCTTCTTACTTTTAGAGATTTTTGCATTTGTCTTTGCATGTCTGCAATCACTTGATTGGCATGATCCAACTCTTCTTGCAGCTACACAATCCTTCGAGATTGTTTATAGCTTCCATTGATAAGATCTTTCTCTTTAGGTAGTTAAACCCTTTTCCAAGATTGAAGCTCTGATACCAATTGTTAGGCCCAATATGGAAAGATAATGTACTGAGAGGGGAGGGGTGAATCAGTACTCCAAAAATTTTCTTTAATAATAACTTTACTATTATGCATAAACAGAATAGTGCAGTAACATAAAATAAAGTTAAAACAAATAGATAACAATCATACATGATTCACTCCATAACACATATATTTTGGTTACACAAAAACTCTTGGTTAGAGAGAAAAACTGCGGTGGGGATGGCACCCACAACTTCACTACTGCAATAATAAAGAATGCTCAGTTAGAGCTACATTTAGCTATTTCTGATAGCATACCCTGTTAGGAGTAACAAGATTTGTTAGATCTACCTTGCTAAAGGATTTTACAACATTTTTTCTGAATGTTGCACCTGGTTAGAGGCTTTACAATTTATAGACTTGATTAGAGTCTTTTACCCTGTTAAAGGTTTCTCTTTCAACTTCACAATATTACAATAAAATCATTACAAATATCTGCAACTTTACATCTGAAATGTTATAGCAGATTCTATGCTTATAGCATACCTTGGTAACCCATATAGTAACTCGGTAAACCCTTCTGTTTACTCTGTTCTTCGACTGTTCACTGAAAACCTTCTCGGTGACCTCTGTGTCTCTGTAACAGTCTTCCTTCATGCATACATACACTTCACTCATGTTGTATAAATAGATCTCTTAAAACGATGATTCAACTCATTGCATCAATCTTACAAACAAGATTCCTTGAATGAATAACTAAACAAAATATTTCATTGGTTAGATTGACCTTAAAATCATACACAATATTCTAGTGCAATTTCTAATGTAATAACGGTTAGATGTGCCTTGATCTTGTAACACGTTTTCATATGCATGTCCAGGTTCAATGTATCTGGTAACATGTTTCACTCGGTGAATATCAACTCGGTGTGTCATCTTTACTGCTCGGTAGCTATGAAAAGATACTCAGTAGACAGCTCAGTGTGTACTGCGTTCTGTGACTACTTTCTTCTGTAACTGACTAGATTGTGCATACCAAATTCTCTATTATACCGACTACATGATTCGATAGTGCTAACCAACTAGAGTATATAGTATGACTTTGACTATAAAAACTAATGGCAACTTGATAAGTAGTAACAGTATTGAGTTCTTGGATAGAATGGATAGGAATAAGGGAATCATCGCAAGTGTTTGGGGAGATGGGATCCTAATCAACAATTGGATGGGATGATAAGGTTTCAGGATCTTGATCTTGATTTTCTTTAGGACTCATTTATTCATGCTCTAAATTATTCTCTTGACATGGGGTTGGACTTTGGATATGCATGGGGGATTTTGGCAAGGGATCAATGTTTTGAAATGAGGGAGATGGACTTTGAATGAGACACTCTAAAAGAGATGTATTCAGTGGCATTAAATCTTGCATTTCCAAATAGTACAAGGGATTTGTATAAATATATAGATTAGCATGTATTTTTGTTGCAGACAACCCTTGGGAGGATGCATTATTTGATGTATCAATTGGAGGCAATGGCGGAAATTTCTCTTGTGAAGCTTTAGGAGATGATATGGGAGGTTCTTGCAAATTTTCAAAAGGTGTAACAAAAGATGCCACTAAAAAGTCAATTTGTTTACGGGGGGATGAGCCATTGCTAAACATGGTTGCATGATTTTCATCTTTCTCGGAAAAATCACCTAGTGCTCTCTTTAAGAGTTGTGTAATAGATCCACCTTTCTTTGGACACATATTTGAATCCTTGAGAGGTTTTGACATGGTAAGGTTTTGATTTTGGACTTGTTTTGGGACTTTGTTGAATTGGTTTGACATGTTTGAAATTTGTCCTGGTGTGAGTCGCAAATCTTGTTTTTTTAATTTTTGATTGTAGACATTGATATTGACACGTTGATTGGATTTGATGTTGATACTCCACAGTTGGTTGAACTAATTATTGACATGGTGTGTTTGGTTGAACATATTGTTGAAATTGCACCCTTGATTGCATTGGTTGGATATGTTGGACCATTGGTTGTGTTGGTTGGAAATGTTGAGCTATTGGTTGTTGTTGTTGGATATATTGAACTATTGATTGTTGTTGTTGGATATGTTTTTGATTCAAAATTTGATTGAACAAAGTTTGATCGAATGAAGTTTGATTTGGGACTTGATTGAAATTTGTGTTTGTTGCTTGAAATTGTTTCATCATCTCTATTTGAGAGATGAGAGTTGTTATGTCTAATTGTTCGATAAGAGATTTTACATCAATTGGCTTAAAGTTTGGGTTTGGACCTTGAAATTTTTGAAATGTTTTGGACATTTGGGATCTAATCTTTTCATTGTTTTTCACTTTTTGTTCCAGGATCTCTTTTTCTCAAGCTAGTTTCTCCTCTAATTTTCGTATTTGGATACTTATTTCATCATAAGATGTTTGATTGAAGTTTTGAGACATGTAGAAATTGGATTGACATGATCGATTGTTCAATTGTGATGACATGGATTCATAAGGGACTTGGGACCTCATTTCAACAAACATGTCACTATGCAATTTTTTGGGGATTTTTGAAATTTTGAATGAAAATGATATGCAACTAATGGAATGACAAATGCAACTAAGTGCAACCTAGGTGATTGACAATGCAACTAAATGTTTTTGGACTTTTTAAATTTTTGGAGTGATGACGGTATGCAACTAAATGCAGTCTTAAGGAATGATCATGCAATATAGGAAACAAATGCAATTTATGTTTTTTTGTTGTTTTTGAGGTTTGGATAAACTATTAGAATGCAAACCTAAAGATGCGACCCTTAGGAAATTGAAATCAAGTCAAGACCTTAAGTGGACAAACGACAAATTAAAAAAAAAATGACAATAGGACAAAATGATGACGTCTCACCTATGCACTTGGATACTAATCTAGGTTTGACAAAATGATAATGACAAAAGGACAAATGTTGGACAAGGTCAAAACTCCCTAACAATGAATTATATCTAAAGTTTTGATTTTGCAATTTTGGAAAACCTAATTTTGAGACTAAATGCAAGAGGACAATGATAATGACAATGACCTAAGGATATGATATGAAAAAATGATATGAACCAAGGATATGAATGGAAATGTTTGACAATGTCAACCTAAGAAAAGACTTAGGGTTTGGACTATGCAATGAAAAATATAATGTGATAGGGATATGTGAAGACTAATGACTTTGGAAATGCATAGTGCAACCTAAGACAAGACCTAATTTTGAGATGATGATAATGCAATGAAGACTTAGGAAAATGAGTTTAAATCTAAGTGAAAAATGAGGACACTGCAAATGAAATGGATTAAAATGAAGGAAGATGACAATATGTCCTAAGATCTAAGTTGGACTATGCAAAACCTAGCCCTAGGTGACATGAATGTTGAAACAAGGATACCCAATCTTTTGACAAGCCATGTTGATAAAAAAATTGCAAATTGTTGGATGACTATTTTGAAGTTATTTGGACCAAGGTTGACTTTGTTTGAATCTTGTTTGGACAATTGAAATTTGTTCTTGACTTGTTGAATGTTATTTGAACTTTGAAAACAAGGTTGTTTAGGACCACTTGTGACAATTGTTTTTAATTCAACCTTTTACAAGCGTAGAAGACAAGATGTTTGTTTGACTTTGATCCAAGACAATCATGCACCTTCAACAACAAATCCTATGGCTGGCAAGGACAATAGTCATTGGATCTCACTTGGTTTCCTAGCTATGCCTACTCAAAGCAGATACTTAGATGCTTGACCCCATTGGCTCCCCTCCACGACACTCACTTCTCTGGGGCAACCAAGCATCACTTCCCATGAAAACTCCCCATGGCGAACTTTGTATCTCTACTATGAGCCGTAAAAATGTGAGACGACATCAGAGGTCCAACCTCTTGTACTAATGACTAGAAGGTTTTTGGTCTCTAAGCAGAAAGGTTCTTAGTCAGGGCATCCATTCGAGTGGACGTAGATCCGACAAATTTAATCATCGCTGCACCATTCCAACACCTGTTGTCTGCAACTTTCATTGCAACCATAATTATTTATAGTGGTTTGGAAGAGGCTTGGCCTTAGCCCTGTCACCACTTAGGGTTGTTCCCTCTCACTAATGCCTATGCAAAATGACAGGCAAATCGAGAGGCCGACCCACTTCTAAGGGTAAAAACACACAACCAAAACAAAACTAGGCATGAAAAACATGGTGTTCATTAACCATAGAAAATCAAAGTGTGCAACTACTTTAAAAAATCACAAACATACGGTTTTGAGTAAAACTCTTTGGCATTGTCCTACAAGAAATACGTTAGTTGTTTGTTAATGAGTCTTTGTCAAGCGTTTAGCCACAATGTTGCAAAAATCATCAATAAAATGTCCAATTTATACCCTTACTTAAAAAACTAGATGAATATTGTGGGGTTCATTTTAACACCTTATGAAATGAAATGAGAATTTGTTGTTCATTCAATCCCCTAATCAGACTATGTGATGATTCACTTTGAAACCCTTAGTAGATTGTAATGAAAGAATGTTGTTGATTGACCTCCTAATTAAGCTAGGTGAAAGATTGTTTTTCATTTAAACCTCCTAATTAGGCTATGTGAAAAATTGTTGTTAATTAAAACCTCCTGGTTAAGCTATGTAAAAAATTGTTGTTAATTAAAACCTCCTAATTAGGCTATGTGAAGAATTGTTGTTTATTTGCATGTTAAGAAATCTTGCATAAATCATTGTTTAGACTCCATAAATCCCACATGCAACAATAGATCCTCAAGTAAAACCTGCATGCAACAACAAATTAGTTCAGAAACCTACATGCAACAATGGATTAGTTCAAAAAACCTACATGCAACCATTTTTCCACACGTAAAACCTGCATGCAAAAATAAATCATCTCAAAAAACCTACATGCAAGAACAAATTAGTTCATAAAACCTGCATGCAACAACATATTAGGGCAAAAAACCTACATGTAAGAACATACCAACACCAAAAACTTGCATGCAAACATATATCAACACATAAAACTTGCATGCAAATATATATCAACACATAAAACCTACATGCAAATATTAGATGCATAAAACTGTCAGATTTATGTGTTCACATCGGGTTCACCAAAAAATATAATTAGGAAAATGGAAATAAGCATCAAAGCACATAAATTAGCTAGCCACAAAAGCTAAAATGCAATGAAAATTTATCCTAATACATTCAATGAAAGAATGAAAGCAAAACACCAAAATAAATATGCAAACCATCGCAAGGTGTTTCCTTCATTGACTTCCATTGGCTTTCTTTCTCGTCCAAATAGCTTTTTTTGTGGATCTCACCTATGAGTGCAATAAATAAGCAAGAAAGCAAGATTGAAATATGGTTTTGACAGCGCAAGGATACTAGAAAATGTGGTTCCTTCTGATGAGAAAATATTGATAAATTTATAGAAGATTGAAGACAAGATTGGAGAATCAAGATGGATTCAAAAAGATGGCATAAAGTAGCTTTTGACTGGGCATATCTCATTTTTGGAATTTTAAATTGAGATTAAAGAGATATTTTGCAAGAAGATAAATCAAGAAAATCAGAAGTTGACTAGTTACAACTATTTTCAATTTTTAGGAAGATATGATAATGATTTTTGAAAATCATATAAATCAAATGATGACATACTTTCCATTTTCGAAAATTGGGAGAATATGAGAGAATAATTTATTTAAATTGGACAATGATTTTTTTTAATTTTTAAATTAATTTTCTTGATCTATTGCCATTTTTTAACTTGGATGAGGATAATTAGAAATTAAATTAATTAAATAAAATAAATAGAGATTTGTTTCCATTCTTGATTTTTGGAAGAAGATAATTAAGATTTTATTAAATAAATAAATATTTATTTAATTATGATAAAATAATTAGCTAATTGATCAATTATGAGAAAATGAAATTGAATTTAATTAAATAATAAAGATTAATTTTATTAAAATAGGATTGAACTGATCAAATAATAAAGATTATTCAATTAATGCTAGGAAGTGAATGATTTAAATTATTAGGGAAATAGAAAATTTGAATTATAAGAATGACACAATGTCAACATATGATGAAAATCAAATGCGACATAGAGGACATGTTAGAAATTAGGTTAGCGACGCAAGAGTGATGACCAATTTTGAGTGTCTACATTTAGCCCCTATTTGAGACAATGTGATTATGAGCGTTGTTTCAAAGAAAATTGAAAAATAAAGTCATGCCCCAACAAACTAAGGGATGGAGGTAGGATGCCCCCTCAAGAGATTGTTAATGTATGAAATAAATGAATGATCTCTCGCAAGAAGAGAAGAAATGTTAGAAAGAGAAAATATGATGAAAGAGAAAAATGTTAATAATAAGGGAAGAATGTTAAGGGATTGTAGAAACATAGGGTGATTGATATCAAATGAAGAAAATTCTCAATTGATCAGATATAATAGATAGCATGAGAATGATTGATTTGATGAATAGATAGAAGGATTGATGGGATAGAAGAAATGTTAGCCAAAACAAATGCAAGTGAGAAGTGAAGAATGATTAGTGTAATGAAATATTGCTTTCGTAAATTCTAATGGTAGGTGAGAACCTTTATTTGATATGGCAAAATGGATGCGACACACCATGGCAATGAAGGCCGGGTCGATAATGCAATCCCTTTGCGCAAGAGATACATGTTCATAGACAAGGAATGGTTCAAAAATCCTAAGACATACTTGCCCCATAATGTTATGAAACACTCTGCAAACAGAAGACAAAAGCAAAAGACCACGAGCCATCCCGACCACTCTAAATCAACACATAAAACCTGCATGCAAATATATATCAACACATAAAACCTACATGCAAATATTAGATGCATAAAATTGTTAGATTTACGTGTTCACGTCAAGTTCACCAAAAAAAGTAATTAGGAAAATGGAAATAAGCATCAAAGCACATAAATTGGCTAACCACAAAAGCTAAAATGCAATGAAAATTTACCCTAATACATTCAATGAAAGAATGAAAGCAAAACACTAAAATAAATACACAAACCATCACAAGGTGTTTCCTTCATTGACTTCCATTGGCTTTCTTTCTCCTCCAAATAGCTTGTTTTGTGGATCTCACCTATGAGTGCAATAAATAAGAAAGAAAAAAAGACTAAAATATGATTTTGACAATGCGAGGATACTAGAAAATGTGGTTCCTTTTGATAAGAAAATATTGATAAATTTATAGAAGATTGAAGACAAGATCGGGGAATCAAGATGGATTCAAAAAGATGACATAAAGTAGCTTTTGACTGGGCATATCTCATTTTTCAAATTTCAAATTGAGATTAAAGAGATATTTTCCAAGAAGATAAATCAAGAAAATCGGAAGTTGACTGGTTACTTCGATTTCAATTTTTAGGAAGATATGATAATGATTTTTGAAAATCATATAAATCAAATGACGACATACTTTCCATTTTCAAAAATTGGGAGAATATGAGAAAATAATTTATTTAAATTGGATAATGATTTATTTTAATTTTTAAAATCATTTTCTCAATTTATTGCCAATTTTGAACTTGGATGAGGATAATTAGAAATTAAATTAATTAAATAAAAACAAATAGAGATTTGTTTCCATTCTTGATTTTTGGAAGAAGATAATTAAGATTTTATTAAATAAATAAAAATTTATTTAATTATAAATTGGTTTGCTCCATTATGTGGGGATTTATGGTCTCAGTTTAGGGGTTGGTCGTCTTTATGTTCATCTTCTTTTTCTACTTGTTTGTGGGTCATTTCCCCTTCTACTCTAATTTGGAAGATATCGCTGGAGAGGAACAATAGAATCTTTAGGAAGAAGGTTTCCTCCTTGTCGGATGTGCTTTTCTACATTGAGAAATCCATTTCTGAATCTACTTTGGCTTTTATTTATATGGGTCTGAGTTCTAGATGTACTTTCACCTCTTGGGATAGATGGATCATGAGGCATTGGTTGACTTTGCATTTACTTCCTTCTTAGGGGGCTATTTCTAGGAAAATGATTTCTACAATTAACAGAAAAGAGGTAGTTTGGTTACCACCTCCCAGGTCCAAGTATAAGTTAAATTTTGATGGTGCCTCTCATGGAAACCCGGGGAAGTCTTCCATTGGGGTGGTGGTTGCTGATGATAGTTCCAAAGTTATTAGAGCTAGGTGTCAGTGTATCCCAGATGGGACTAATAATGTTGCAAAAATTCATACTCTCTTTGTTGGGTTAGATTTGCTAATTTCATTGGATTTCAAAGATGTTGTGATTGAAGGAGATTCTATGGTGGTATTTTATGCTGTTACTAATCGAGCTTGTAATTCTTGGCATTTACAATATTGGCTGGATAATTTTTTGTGGCAACTTAAGTTCTTTAATTCTTATTCTATTTCTCATTGCTATAGGGAAGCCAATTTCTTTGCAGATTTTTTGGCGAATAAGGCCTTAAATGAGAATATTCAAACTTTGGAGGATATTGATGAGAGTTGTCTGCCTTCTTTGCCTTCAAAATCTTAAGTTTTTCCTTTGGGTCATACTCTTCAGCTTTGCCTCGACCTTGGATTTTGCTTGGAATTGTTAATATGTATGCATTTTGGTGGGATGATGTACAAGGCCTATTTTTTGGCATCTTTACTTGATCACATCTATTTTGCATGCTTGTTCATAATTATAACGGATGTGCTGGCCGGTTCTTATCTTTTGAGTTGATGTGTTCTTTGGGGTACCGTATTGTTTGAGGGATCTTCTCTAGTTTTATTATCATATCTCCCGTACTGCTATGTTTGCACAATTTTGTTGTTGTTAGGCATTCATTAATGATCACCTTCTTCAGGTGTGGCGGCCTGTGTGTGTTTGTTGGTACGGGGGTTGAGATATGGCTTGTGTAGTCTTATGATCTTGCACCATTTCCTGTTAAGCTTATGTGATTTTATGACTGCTTGTGTGACAAGTTTATCTATTAATGATGCTTCTCTTCTCTTTTATATGCTCATAGCCTTATGCTTTGTGTCTTGTTTTCCCTTAAGGTTTTTTGATGGATGTTGTTGGCTACAAAATCTCTTTGCCTATTAAGAATTGTGATTTTCAAGATCCTCATGCCTTCGACGATGAGAAGCTTGGTAGGTTGTTTAAATTTCATTCTTTGAAGTTTTCTATTGCTATTTGTAAGGTGGTGGGTAGGCGTTGGTTGGTGGAAAATGCTAATATTTTCCTTACTGAAGTGGCTTCTCATTTTATTACTGTGTGTATGGATATGTTCAGGGATGCTTCTTTGGTTCGGGAATTATTGGATGCATACTTTCATCCCTCTTTTTATTCTGCTTCTGATTTGGATAATGCTCTGTATTCTTATCATTTTGAGCTTGGTGATTTTCCTTATGGTGGTTTTTATCTTAGTTTGAATTACTATCTAATGGCTGGCATTGTGAATTACTTTCACTCTTGAGAGGTGGTTTGATTTCTGACATATATGATGACACGATGTTCGCTCTTGTAGCCTTTTTATATCATGTTTCTCCGGATACTTTGGATGCGGTTGTAAATGTTTTTTCAGGTTTACATTTCCTCCTTGATTCTATGAAGGCAATTATGTCTCTTTCGAGTATTGTGGAGCCTATGCAGGTGGTTGCTTTGGATAATCAAGCTTTGGTTGCTTCCTAGTTTGAGGTGATGCTGCCCCCTCCAGAAGAGGGTCATAGTAATTGGTTTTTGCACTCTTGATGCTCATTTTCTCCACCTCTTCTTAGGTGATTTTGTATCTGGTACACAAATTTTTGGGGGGTTGGGTATCATTTTTTATTGGTGTTGGCTTATATGGCTTTATTGGGATGGGTTGGGCTGGTTTGGAGATTTCACTTCTCCTCTTCAATGTAATCGATCATATTATTTTCCCAATGGGGTTTTTATGAGCAAGACCGGAGGTTTTCTTTGCCTGGTTCTTTCCTACCGATGCTCTTTGAACCAGGACTGTATAAATTTATAATTAATAAAATTAGTGGTTCTCCACTTTTATTGAAAAAATAAAATAAAATAAATATTTATTATGATGAAATAATTAGCTAATTAAATAATTTAAAGAAATGAATCAATTATGAGATAAATGAAATTGAATTTAATTAAATAATAAAGATTATTTAATTAAAATAGGATCGAACTAATCAAATAATAAATATTATTCAATTAATGCTAGGAAGTGAATGATTAATGATGGAATGATTTAAATTATTAAGAAAATAGAAAATTTGAATTAGAAGAATGACACAATGTCAACATATGATGAAAATCAAATGCGACATAGAAGACATGTTAGAAATTAGGCTAGCAATGCAGGCATGATGACCAATTTTGAGTGTCTACACCTATCAATCATCAAATGATCAAAACAATGACATAGATCAGTATGGATACTAGATTTTGTCTTAGTTAGTCTTATCTTTATCAGTTGATGGCAAGTCATGTTTCATCAAAACCACAAAATAGAAAATATCAAAAAAACTGAAAAACATCAAAATCAAACAAAAACATCAAAATACTTAAATACCAAAAATATCAGAAAAGCTCTTTGAAAAAGAACTAAAAATCAGAAGTAAAAAAAACATAAAAACAATCATCAAATCACAATTCCAATAAATTATCCTTTGAAAATGACAAGCATTTCAATAGACACAACATAAAATAAATAAAAACATTGAGCTTAATAAATCATGCATCAATAGACAAACTACCAAGCTAGTCTACAACCTAACCGATCAAACAACGTGTCTTTACGGATACATCATTCCTTAAATAGTCACCTATCAGATATCATGTCCTAACGGATACATCTTGCCTACAATGGGCATCCTATCAAACAACCATCTTAGCAACACTTATCCTTGGCAAGATCAGTATGGCTATTGGCTTGTATGGTCAAGTTTGTCTTATCTTTCATTGATTTATCTTTTATCATTTGGCAATCAATCATGTTACTATGCTACTCAAGGATGTCCACAAGTGACTAGAGGAGCCGTGATGGGCATGATCTTTTTCTTTGTTTATTGTTGCTGGTGTGAACCAGTGAAGTTTTGGGGAAATAGTTCCAGTGGGTGTCTGTGATTGGTATGTTCATTCGACAAGTATTCTATGCAAAAATAAAAGTAAGGGATATCTATGCTCGTGATTACCGCACATACCTCGACCCTTGACGCTATTCCCATAATGGAGGGTTCACTCCTTGTCTGCTACAAGTTTATTTCTTGCAATGAGATGTCCTTACGTCTTGGTACCTTATACCCTAGTGTACACAACTTGATTGTTACATAATAAGGCTCAATGATGATAATGTGTTGCATTATAAATAAAAGAAAAGAAGGGTATTCATAATCATCATTCACTATCATCATCAATCATATCATTTCATCATTTTCTCATCTAACATATTCTACTCTCAATGAGTTCATTTCAATTTCTGCTCACATCTTTCTAATTCCATCTCAAATTGTTTCCTCACTTCTTACTAATCATTATTCGCCTTCATCATATTTCATTTCTCTTATCAACTATTCTATCTATCAATCAATAATATCTTCATCTTACATCATATTTCATCTATCATTTGTCTTATACCAGATATGTCCTTCCTGAAACCAGACATGATCATCCATCATTTGACTTATATAGGACGTATCCTTCCTAAAACCAGACATTTTGATCGTCTTTATCTTATACAGGATGTGTCTTTCCTCAAACTAGACTTTATCAATCCAATCAATCTTATCAATCAAATCAATCTTGTCAATCTAAACGATCAATCAATCAATCTACAAATAATTCTAACCATTTCTTCTATCCAATCAAACTCATTTATGTCATCAACTAATCATTCTTCCATCTCTCATATAACATTATTCTTCTTTTGAGAGATCATTCATGCCTTCAATGCACAAACAATCTCTCGAGGGGGCATTATACCCTAATATTACCGGGACATAATGGAGCATACTTTTTTTTATTTTCATTGCAACAACGTCATTTTGACATTGTCTCAAAGAGGGGCAATTGTAGACACCTAAAAATTTCTCATCAATCATTGCTAATTATCCATCTTATTAATTAAATAATTATTTAATTAAGCTAATTAATTCTTCTCAACTAACCTAATAATCATTATTCATTTTTTCTTACTAATTATCCAATTTCTATCTATTCTTTTATTAATCAATTCATCATCAAACCCCTTTCTTAAATATTAATGTTTCGCTTTATGCTAAAACTTGCATTTGTAACAATGTATTAATGCAGATTCAGGTACAAGCTGACAAGGTGGTCCACCTTCAGGAGCTCCACCAACACTGGGGCAATGCCCCTTGTGCGATTGCTCGAGTACCACCGGACTCTATCTCTACCGACCATACTCCACCTCGTGGCCATCGCCGCGGTCGTAGCTCCTTTGCCCGTCGCTCTCAGATCCTATGGTCCCAGCCTCCTTGCCACCCCTCGAGTGGGAGAGATGATGCTTGGCGATGCTGCTTGACTTCTCCGATGTGGCATGGCTCTGCCTCTGAGTGGCCCTCTGCTGCTCTTGTGGACTTTTCTCCCCTTGCTGCTGCTAATTTTGGGTGGCCCTCTTCCACCACCTCCAAGTTTCCTCACCTGGCTCTGGTGATCTCGCCTCCCAGGCAGGAGGAAGGAGAAATTGAAAAAGATCTAGAAGATGGGTGGTCTGTGCCAGACCCGACTCCTTGCCCCATTGATGTATGGGGAAAAAAAGATTACCCTAATCCTCCTCCCTCCGCTGCCACTGCTTTGGCTGCCGGAGGAAGTTTTTTGATGAATAGCTTGTTTTTTTGTTTCCGACCACTGACCGAGTGACTCTCGTGGGGTGATCTTGTATCCCCCGACCTTTTTTTTGTGAATATGTACTTTAATATTTTTAATTAATAGAGAATGCCTATTCATCAAAAAATATTAATTATTTAATTAATTATGATTTATCCCTTGATTAAATAATCTTTATTATTTGATTAATCCTATTTCTCATGATTAAATAATTTCATTTAAATTATTTAATTAACTAATTTATTCTTCCAAATCCCCAAATTTTAATTAATTTCATTTCATCAAATTCACATTTCACCAAATCTAAATTTCTATGAATTTCAGTAAATCTCATGTGCATTTCAACATTATAAAACCCAAATTCAAATCAAAATTAAAATGAAATTGAATTTCAATTCAATCTCCTACAACACATGTTGAAAATCATAACTGGTTCATCAAATTAGTTAACCGGTCAGTTAATTCACTTAACTCTCCAATCTCCCCTTTTCACTCTCAATCACCTTTTTTAACTGATCAATCAATCCACTTATCTCTCTAATCTATTCAGTCATCTAATCAATCTATCCAGTCAACTGACTAATCTATTCAGTTCACTATGCAATCTATCTAGTTGACTACTCAATCAAATGAGAAGTTGACAAATCAATCAACTCTGTTAACTGAACAATCTAAATTGGTTTACTCCTAATTAGAACTTGAGTTCAGAATCCCTCCCCATCTCTCATGAAAATCTATATAAACAAGATCATTTTCTCAATTCAAGCTAGATCACACTCTTCAAAATAATTGTCTACTTTATGCAGGAATTTCAGTGCAATAACTGAGAGCCACCTTCATACACAATTTGGAGAAGAACAATGGAAGCACGGATGTGGAATAGGGAGTTTAAATTAGTTTAATTCTTTCATTTCTTTCATTTATTCTATTGCATTATTTTTTATTTCAGCTAGAATAGTTAAGGATATGTGATCATCCTTATTTCCTAATTAGCTTAAATTTATGATTTTAAGCATGAAATTAACTGTCTACCAAACTAGTCATCTACTAGCATTCGTGGCTAAAACCAACATACATAAGCATAAAAAAAAGAAACAACTTTCTCATAATAGATACACAAGTGAAAGACACAGTAACAAGCTCAAATATGATGATATGCATGTCACTCCTTCGGCTTCCTACGGTTGAGCCAAAAATGTCCTTTTTTAAAAATAGACTTTCATTTGGATTTCTTGGTGTCCTCTAGTCCTTGCTAAGAATATAGTCTTTGATATAATCCTATCCAACTTGAGCTTCCTCTCGATGTGATTCCATGTTCATGTCTTCTCCCAAAATGACGAATGGCCTCACAGGTGGGATGAAGTCCATAAAATGTGGCCACTCACCACTCATTGACACAAACCCCTCGTCTGAATGAGAAATACCCATGAAAGTGTCTAATTGATATTTCCACTCCTCCTTCATACATTATCTCATCACCCATTTTACATCTTCCTTTGTCCCAAGATCCAAACCCCATGACAAAAACATTAAAGCCAAATATGCATTAGCTCTGTATCTAAAATCTGATTTCATACACTCTTTCCCTAGGAGCACATCTGCCATTTCCAAAAATTTTAAATCTTCAATTTTAAAAATATTGTACATCCTCTCCTAAAATTGATAAATTTGCCTCCAGTGTAACCCTATTAAAAACTAGTCAAGCCCTTAGCCACCAACACTAAAAATAGTCTCAACCACAAGAAATAAATGGAAACCTTCCCATATTATCTGGCACCAACTTTGCACCACTAAAATTATCATGCCAATGCAACACAACATACCTTAATGACATATTCTTCAACCATCAATAAACCTCGATGATTGAACCACAACAAAAAAGCCATCAACTCCGGTGAATTACTGCATCACTTCAAATCATCATGATAATACTTATGAAGTAACAATCATGCACTCGTAGGGAGCCTCAATCACTCTCCAAAGCATGTAATAATTGCTCAAACATCTCCTGGCCCCATCCCACCATTCACGTCAACTACCTCATCTAGTTGGAAGTCATGTAGATCATCCCACCATTGCATCCTTTTCTCCTCATCTAATGCACAACCCCAATTTCATAATATATCTGCCTCACAATTGCCCTCCCTATGAATATTACAAATTTAAAAATCTTGAAAAGAGCTTAATTTTTGAGTAATAATATTAATAGACTTTTTTAGCTTCCAACTATGAGCTTCTCCCTTTAAGATTGCTTCAACCACAACAATCGTCTTCCAAATGAAGCTTAGAAACTAAGAGTCTACCTGCCAGAGTGATAGCAAGAAGTGTAGCTTGAGATTCCTCTTTGTTATTAGTACCTACTACCAATTTTTGTTAAAGTTGTGAAATACAACCTCACAGAACCCAATGAACACCTGTATGCAAATAACCTATCACAACAATGGAAGATTCACACAAAACACAAATATTGCTTTGAAAAATGAGAGCAAGAATATGCAATAATAATAATCATATTGGTAAGGATTACAAAGGGATCAATCCTTATAAAATGATATTAAAACCTAAAAACATAAACCCTAAAAGCAATTAATAATTAATAATGAATTAATTATTAATATTCCTAAGTTGAGCTTCCTAAATTTAGCTTAAGTGAAAGAGAGAAAAGGTGACTTAATTATTAAATCAATATGATTTAATTAATTAAGTAAACTAATACCTTTTACTCTAACAACCCCCCTTAAGATGAAGTTAGGGAGAAGCTAAACAAACTAAGGACTAGATGCTAGAAAAAAAAAAAACTAAAATGGGTCCCAGAAACAAGGCCTGATGAGGTACCCAAGTACAATGAAATCTCTATAAATTGGAGAAAAGGAGAAAAACCTGTGGGAACAAAACTCCTCTCTAAGAAGAGATGAAATCTCAAGTGAAGGACTAAGAAGACTCCAAACAAGAATGTTCCAAAAGACAGGAACAAAAGATGATCTTGAAGAATCACTGAAGCATGAAGAAGCTGCAAACACTGTTGTAGAATGACTGCTATGATGCTAAAATAAGAAACCTCCTCTTAAATAAAAGATGATCAGGATCAAGAAGACATGAATCTACATGAGTGTCCTCAATGACACTACTCGAATCCAAATTAGATGGCAAACACAGGCAAAACATATGGAACCCAAAGATATAGATGGCACAAGTACCAATAGTCTAAAAAACTAATCAAATGAAAAAAGGAAGGTCATCTCTAGAAATAAGAATGCAAGAGTGTCCATATGGTAAGTATTCCATCTCACCGAAATGCATGGGTAACCAGCCGCTGCATCTGCCTAGTACATAGGAACAAATACTGAATACATAGCTCACTCCAACATGAAACCAAGGAAGCATTAGCACCTGTTCGGATAACTGGTTGACAACTGAGATGGGGGGGTGAATCAGTTGTCAACATATTATAAAAATTTAAGCACACAAAACCTTTGACCGGAATAGCAGATATAAAAATTAAGCATAAACATAAATCACAAAACAATTACCAACCATCCATAACACATAACATCATGATTTATACATGGAAAACTCGGTAAAGGGAAAACCACGGTGGAAATCCTACCTACAGTCAGATAATACTTCTGTAGCAAGGGGGCCTACACATGCAAGAAGTCCAACAACCTAGAGTGCATTGCTCATCACAAAAGGAGCCTCACTGACTACAAAATAAATCCAGACTACAATCTGGAAAGATGAATGAATTGCAAGAATAACATCTCCTATGCTTGAGTACAGTTCTAGTTAAGCTCAATACTGGAGGTCTTAAACCTCTTTCACAAACCCAATTCAATCACCTTTGATCGACCAAAACCTCTGCATATGATTACAACATTCACACACATATAATCATGTATCCCATATACCATGATCTACAAAGAGATCTTACATCATATTTATACCAACTCGGGACCTAAACAATTAGGTTGGCCACCTATAAGATAATACAATAAATCCATTACATAATCCCACAAACCAATGATAAACCAAGTCAACCTAAGATCAAAACAACATAAACCAATCAATAAATCCAATCGGTAACGCATCGAGAGCATCAACCAACACGTTACATAAACCGGTCCATAACTTAACAAAATAACCACCAGACCCAAAATAGGTTGCCATAAGCCAAATGAAACACCACGAAAAATTGGAACATGAACATGATAACCATTAGCATCCTGATAATCTTCTAGAAGCCACACCAACACCACTTATTGGATTCATCAAAAGGTCTTCATCAAAGTACTGTCGGTAGCTCCCTTACTCGTAACCAAAAGGCTTACTAGAGCATATCATAGCATCTAGATCATAAAATCACAAACCAATTGAATGTGATATGCATCAGGAACACATGAATAACCAATCCAAACCAATTCCAACAGCTGGACCAAACCCGAAGACAAATCTCCAGATCAACATGATAATCCAACCACTCTACCGGAAAGTCGGTAGACAATAAAACAAATTGTGTTGACACCAATGACAAACATCAATGCAATACATAATTAATTCCTCCAAATTTACAACAATCTTCCCCTTTGGCAGTGATGGCAACACTAGATGTGAAAAACATCCAAGTGCCAAGAAGTGCCACACAAGTCTCCCCCAAAGGAAGACATCCAACAATCTCCTCAAAATGATATGATAATGAAGTTCTAATCCAACAAACCAAACTCCCCCTGTGAATGATATCCCTGTTAAGCTTTGTTTTTCACATAAATATCTCTCCCCCTTTGACATCAATGCCAAAAATATGACATAAATATCAAATAAAAGTCATAAAACCTTTGAACCACACAGCTGACTACTCCCCCAGAGTAGTAGCATCACCACATCAATCTGAAAATGAATTAAACACTGATAAATGCATACCGAACTGATGCCAGTTAGCATCACTCAAGTTTTTACTGGAGGAGCAGAAACTCTCAATCTGTCTCTGAAGTACTCAAATGATTCCTTAGGCAAATTTTTAGTGAAGATATCTACAATTTGCTCTTTAGTGTTCACATAAATTAGTTTGACTTCATTTGCTTCCACCTTCTCCTTCAGAAAATTATACTTGATAGAAATGTGTTGTCTACAAATGAAATACCGGATTCTTTGATATGTCAATATCAACAGAGTTATCACAATGAATAACTATCAACTCATTACAATCCACCCTTATATCCTTCAATATTTTCTTCATCCATAGAACTTGTGTACAATTAGTAGCGACAACAACATACTCAGCTTCAACAATAGATAAAGAAGTGCATGATTGTTTCTTGCTGATCCATGAAACAAGTTTCTTTCCAAGAAAGAAAGCTCCACCGGATGTGCTCTTCCAGTCATCAACATTTCCAGCCCAGTCAACATCGGCATATGCACATAGTGTAAAGTCATCATTTTTAGGATACGACCACAAACTATACTCAGTTGTTCCTTGCAAATACCTGAAAATCCTTTTCACTGCACTCTCATGATTCTCTCTAGGATCACTCTGATATCTAGATACAATACAAACTGCATTCATTATATCTGTTCTAGTCTAAATCAAATATAACAAACCTCCAATCATAGATTTATACCTTGTAGGATTTATCGGAGCTGATGCATAATTCTTTGTCAATTTCTCACTTGTAATCATAGGGGTACCAACTGGTTTAGAATTTTCCATACCAAATTTCTTCAACAACTCTCTAGCATACTTAGTTTGACAGATGAAAACACCTTTATCATTTTGAGTAATTTGCAAACCTAAGAAAAATTTCATCTCCCCAATCATAGACATTTCAAATTCATTCTTCATATTTTCAAAGAATTCCATACATAACTTATCCTCACCTCCAAATATGATATCATCAACAAAGACTTCAACAATCAATATGTCATCATCAATAATCTTATAATATAAGTTACTGTTAGCATTAAACCTTTAGTGAAACCAATCTTCAAAAGACATTTGTCCAATCTAGCATACCAAGCTCTAGGGGCTTGTTTCAATCCATATAAAGCTTTCCTTAACCTGCAAACCATGTTTTTGTCATCTGAAAGTGAAAATCCATCATGTTTGCTCAATGCAAACTTTCTCTTAAAGATCTCCATTAAAAAATGCACACTTAACATCCATCTAATAAACCTTGTATTTCTTATGGGCAGCATAAGCAAGAAATAATCTCACAGCTTCAATCCTAGCTACCAGAGAAAAAGTCTCATCATAATAAATTCCTTCCTTATGAGAATATCCTTTACATACCAATCTAACCTTATTCCTCACAACTTGTCCACCCTCATTCAATTTATTCCTAAAAACCCATTTAGTTCCAATAACATTCTTATTTTTAGACCGGGGAACTAAAGTCCATGCGTTGTTCTTCTCAATTTGATCTAATTCCTATTCCATAGCTGTCATCCAACATTCATCTTTACAAGCTTCAATAACTGATGTCGGTTCAACTTGAGAATTTAAACATACCTCATCAGTTGCCAACCTTTTTCTTGTCATTACTCCTTTGTTCTTGGCTCCATTGATCTAATCTTCTGAATGATTTAACCTTACATACCTCAGAGTCTTCTGACATTCTGTTCCTTTGCTCTGATCTTCAATTATTGTTGAATTTTCTGATACTGTCGGGGTAACTGGTTCAACATTCTATTCCGATACATGTGCTATCGGTTCAGTTATGATCATCTCCACTTCCGGTTCTCTCTCATAAGTTCTAATTTGACCTTTTTATAACTCATCCACCTTGACATTAGCACTTTCCACAATTCTCTGCAATCTTTTTTTATAACATCTATATGCTTTGCTTTCATTAGAATGACCAAGAAATATCCCTTCATCACATCTAGGATCAAACTTTCCAATGGAATCATCTCTTTTAATATAGAATTTACTGCCAAAGATTCTGAAATACTTACCTATAGGTGTCTTACCAGTGTCTCCTTTGATATGAACTCTGTTAAATGTGTATACCACCATGCTCAAGATAAAAACTTCCTTTATCTCCAGTCATATGATGTGAACATCTATTTTCTATCAACCATTCATTCTCATCTTCAATTTTAGTAGCTAAGGCCTTTTCCTCATTTTGAACAACAGGTGCCAGAGCATCTTCCTTGATAGTAAAAAAATACCCATTCCTTTCCACTACAGGATCCACTAGCTGAATCTTGTGTCAATTCATCATCAGAATCAATCACACCTTTCTCATTCGCATAGTAACATGATTTGTCTTTGTTTCTCCTATACTTATGCTTGTTTTGATAATCATGGTCAAGCCCAAAAGATTTTCTATCTTTCTCTTCAAATCTTTAATTCCTTTCAGGACATCTAGATGCACAATGACCTATCTTATTACATGCATAACATTTAAAAGGTGATTTTCCTTCATACTTACTTCCCGTCGGACCTTTAGGTACTCTTCTAGCAAATAGGGCTTCAAGTTTCTCAAACTAGTCATCTTCTTTCATCATTTCCTCTAGTTCCTTTTCATATAAGGCTTTCCAGTCACTCTTGCTGGTTGATGATGCAGATGTGTGAAAAGCAGATTTTGTCTTTGCAGCTCCTTGAGGACCAAGTTCTTCAATCTCAAAAGCAGATAATTTTCCAACCAAAGTATCCCTGTTAACAAAAGTGTTAGCCATTGTTCTCAACTCATTAATCACAGTAGCCTTCATCTTGTAAACTAGTGGCAAAGCTCTCAATACTTTAGAAACAATCTCATCTTCGCTTAGAGATCCACCACAACACTGAATTCTCATAACAATTTCATTAACTCTTTCCATAAAAGAAGTAATCCTTTCATCTTCTTCCATTTTTAGATTCTGATACCTTACCTGGTAACCATCAAGTTTAGCAATTTTAACAATAGGGTCACCTTCATTCAGAGCCTCCAACTTATCCCATATAGCCTTCGCAGATGATTGGTCAGTTAATCCCATAATTTGCTGATCAGAAAGTGCACTTAAGAGTGCTTCTCTAGCTCTACAATCATTCTCAATGTCCTTATCCAAGGTTACTGGAGGAGGATTGTCAGATACCAGATTATGAGGAGTATAGCCTTTCTTCATGACCTCCCAAATCTCTTTCCCAATACATCTCAAATGAGTTTCCATCTGAATCTTCCATACCCTGTAATTTGTCAAATCAAGCTTAGGGGTTTCTCTCTGAAAAACAAATGCAGTTGAACTATTAGTTGCCATAGGATCTTCCTCAAGCGGTTAAGCTTTTGCAGAGTGGATCGGACTTTGATACCCATTGTTAGGAAAACCAGTGGACAACTGAGAGGGGGGGGGTGAATCAGTTGTCATATTATGCGCAAAAATTTGTTTCAATTGGCCAATTATACATAATATAATTATACACATACTATATGATTTGATATTTGATAAATATACAATAAAATTTATGTTATGCATAATTAAATATTCTATATTTAGTACAATACAAATCTATATAATATTAAGCAATATTATATTTAATTTTATTGGTTTTATTAAAAACTTGGTAATCTTTATTTTCATAATTTTTATTTTTTCACATATCTTTATATTTAATATTATAGATTATATCATTTAGTTATATTGTAATATAGTTTATATGAATCAAATTATATTTTATTTATATTATTTTTTTAAGTATATATTTTAAAGTCTTAAATTTTTATTTTTTAATTATACTAAGTTATATATATATATATATATATATAATGTGTAAAATATATATTTAAAATAGAATAATATTTAAACTTATATTTATTGCATTCCATTTTTTAAGTGTTTTTATTAATTCTATATTTTATATTGTAAACGTAAATTTAACATGAAAGTTTATGGTTTCTATTTTATATTAAAATTTATATTTAATATTTTATTCACTTTTATTTTATATTTTTTACTTGAAATAATAATTAACTACAAAGATTAATTTTATAAAAAATAATATTATTTCTTGTATTTGATATTTACTTAAATTTTAAAAATTTTGTTTCATTTTATTTTTTATATTTTATATCTTTTTAAAAAATATTTAATATTTAACTTTACATTTTTAATTAAATTAAATATTTAATATTTATATTTCATTTAAAATAAAAGTTACTAAAACTTTATATTGTAATTTACAATTAATTAACTAAGAGAATGTTATTAAAAGAAAAATCAAATGGACACACACTGATCTAATATGATTAGGTGATGAATCGATGGCCTGCGTGCAGGGAGCTGCGAAGGCCGAGCTAGGGTTTTGACGCCCTAGCTCGCGAGCGTAGCTGCAGTCGACGCAGAGGGGGAGGGCGGTGAAGGGTGTCGAGGGAGAATGGAGGGGGCAACGACTGCGAGAGGAGGGGTTTCTGCGGTGGTCGCTGGAGGGAGTTTTGGTCTACGGGGGTGCTGGGTTTTGGCCAGCTAAGTGCGGTGGGTTCCTCCTGGGTCTCTCGGGGGGTTGGGGGGGCTCATTTGGCTTCATTGGTAGAGCAGCTTGGTAGGGGGTATTTCTTGAAGGGCTACACTTTCTCAAGGGGTTTTTGAGTTCGATCTTTGGTGCTCTTTTGTCGCCCTATAATTCTTCTTGCGATCCGATGTCAGGCTTTGGTGGTGAGGCCTCACAGGTGGCCCCAGCCATGGACTTCCGAGCAGCAGTGGGATCAAAACCCCCACTTCAAAATATGAAGACATTTTCCAATAATCTTTTCGCCTCAGATATGGGGTCTGGAATTGCTGGTAGCTCTCACCCCATGAAGATTAATGGGTGTCTCGAGCGATGCAGTGAAAGGCCAAAGCTGGTTATTCCCCCTGAGATGATAGCTGAAGACGTAGAGTACTTTTCAAACCACTCACTTTATTGCAAATTTTTGGGAATGAGGGTCTCCCTACAGTTCTTGGAAAACTGGGCGTAAAGGACTTGGGCATCGGATGGGGAAATGAAGATTATGCTGCTGGTAAACAACTATTTCATGGTTACTTTCAACTATATGGAGGATCATAATAGGATCTTTGAAGGAGGCCCATATTTTTACAACCAGGTGGGGTTGTTTATCAAACCTTGGCATGCAGGGTTTAACCCCTAAGAGGAGCTCCCAAACAGGGTTCCTATGTGGGTTCGCTTACCACGGTTTCCAGTGGAGTGCTGTCGGGAGGAGGTGTTACGGATGCTGGCTGCTCTACTTGGGAAACCAGTGGGATGCTCATCACAAACCCTAGGGAGAAAGGTAATGACCTTTGCATGCATCTGTGTTGAAATTGATCTTAGTAAACCTTTACTAGATGCTATAGATATGTATGTCGGCTCTTACTCTTGGGTGCAACAGTTAGATTATGAGACCTTACCATTCTGTTATTGTCTGTGCCATGAGTATGGTCATTTACAACATAAGTGCCCTAGATTTAAACTAGTGGTGCACCAACCTCAACAATAGGCCCAGAGCAAAGATAGGGCTGATAAAGGAAAAGCTAATATATCGGTCGAGGTTGTGGGTGCTGATGGTTTTGCTCCAGTTAAGACAAAGAACAGTAATCATGGCTAGAAGAGGTCCCTTCAGGAGAGACAGGAGGAGGATACCTTTAACAGATTTGTAGCATTGGATGACCTCAGTCAATAGGAAGTGAATCCGGGGTTAACCCCACTGGACCAAGGTGCTTCAGGGGGGGGTCCGGAAAGAGTTATGAAGGATTCTACCCAGGCCTTGCTAGGGACTGGAAGTCAACTAATGGAGATAGAGAAAATTGAAGGTGCTGAGGTGGGACTCACTCCTGTCTTGGTGGTGAACTTGGTGGGGGGCGAGGGCTCCATGATTGCTCTAAAAATGGAACTAGCTAGAGCTAAAAATAATAAGTTCTCTCCTCATTTGGGTCTTTATCAGAAAGTTATTAAGAAGAATGCTTTGGAGAAAATCTCAAAGGCCGACAGAAAGAAGGATTTGGATAAAATCAAATTGATGGGAGAGAATTTGGTTGAGCCAGGGTCAGTAAAGACTTTGGATTCTCACTTTTCCAATCCTCCTAAATGATTGTGCTTTCATGGAATGTGAGGGGCTTAAACAACGACCCTAGACAAAAAGCTGTTCAGGATTTGATTAGGAATCATTCACCTAATGTCCTATTTTTACAAGAAACTAAACTCTCGGTGGAGAGTATGATGGGGTTGATGCCGAAGCTATGGGGGCGAGGCGAGTGTCAGTGTATTGGGGTTGCTGGGTCCTTTGGGGGAGTGGCATGTCTGTGGAATCCTTCAAAGATTCACCATATTTGGTGGGTGGCTTCCAGATCATCGTTATTTGGGGTTGCCTCGAGTCTTGAGACTGGAGACCTTATCTTGTTTTCTAATATCTATGCTCCCACTAATTTTTTGGGCAAGCAAAACCTTTGGTCTCATATTTCTTGTATGCGAAGGTTGGTCCCTTTTCATCCTTGGATTTTGGTGGGAGACTTTAATGCTATCACTGAGTTGAATGAGAAGAAGGGGGGAGTCACGCAACTGGATCCCTCTTCTTATCTCTTTTGGGATAGTATAGCCTCCCTGCATCTGGTTGACATTAAGCCTAGCAATGGTTTGTTCACTTGGAACAATAGGAGAGTGGGGGAGTTTTGGATTGGTGAAAGGTTGGACAGATTCCTGGTTTCTAGTTCTTGGGTTGGTGGGGGGTGGTCCACAAGCTCTGAGATTCTTGACTGGAGAGGGTCTGACCATTGGCCTATCAAGCCGGTCTCTTCTTCAGCCCGGGTTGCTCACTCTCCCTCCTTCAAATTCCAACTTATGTGGCTTCGAGATCCCACTCTGCATGCTCTAGTTGAGCTATGGTGGAGTAAGGGGAGGCTGGCCTTTGGCACTGCCATGTTTACTTTTGCCAAGCAGCTGTAGTTTGTTAAGTATCAACTTAAATAGTGGAATAGGTAGGGCTTCAGGAACATTTATCATGCTAAGAAAGCTGCCCAAACAGTGTTAAATGGCATTACCAGCGAAATCAGAGAGCAGGGCTTATCTGAAGCTTTGCTTAGGGAGGAGGACAGGGCTCTCAAGGCTCTAGAGGAATGGGAACTCAGGGAAGAAATTTACTAGAAATAGAGAGCTCGCATTGATTGGCTTCAAGCAGGTGATAAGAACACTGCTTTCTTTTTCAACTTTGTGAAGGCGAGACGCCATGGGAACTCCATCTCTGCTCTGGTCAATGATAGAGGGGAGCTGTTATTATCCTTGCAGGAGATTTCTAGGGAGGCTCTTCAGTATTTTCGATCCCTCTTCAGTGAGTATTCTTAGGGGGATTTGGTGGAGGAGAACCAAGTCCTTTCTTGCATTCCTCCTCTTGTGTCTAGGGAGATGAATGAGTAGCTTATGGGTCCTATTTTGTTGGAAGAACTTGAGCGGATTGTTTTTCATATGAGGAAAGGAAAAGCACCAGGATCGGATGGGTTTCTAGTTGAATTCTTTCAAGAGTTATGGGACATCATCAAATTGGACTTACTCGAGGTAGTCCAAGAGTCCTAGAGGAACAAACAGATGCTTCGAGCCTTGAATGTGACCTTCATTGCGCTAATCCCTAAGTGTGAGGGAGCCAACAGGTTAGGCTAGTTCCACCCCATATCTCAATGCAATGTGATATACAAGATCATTTCCAAGTTGATAGCATAGAGGCTGAAGAAGTGTCTGGGGGTTGTTATCTCAGAGGAACATAGCAGGTTTGCGGAAGGATGTCAAATTTTGGATGGTGTGGTTATTGCTACGGAGACCATTCACTCTATGGCATCCTCCAAGGAAAAAGCTATGTTTATCAAGTTGGATATGGCAAAGGCTTATGATAGAGTTCGCTGGTCCTTCCTTCTGAAGATCCTCAAGTCTTTTGGCTTTGCTGAGGAATGGAGCCAATGGGTTATGAGTTGTGTCACGTCCATCTCTTTCTTGGTGCTTATTAATGGTGATCACACGGAGTTGTTTGGTGCAACTAGGGGCCTTCACCAGGGGGACCCCCTCTCCCCTTACCTTTTCATTCTCCTGGCTGAGGGTCTGGGGAGGCTGATCAAGCATAATGTGGGTCTAGGTAGTATTCAGGGCTGGAGTTGGGGTAATGATCTGCAGCCTTAGTCCCATTTGTAGTTTGTTGATGACATGACCTTGATGGGTCTTGCCTGGATCAGAGAAGCTACTAATAGGCGGAAGGTTTTGGATGTCTATCTAGCGGCCTCGGGTCAGTTGTTCAATGAAGATAAGTCTTCTATTCTTTTCTTCAACACCCCTAGAGCTATTCAAAGGAGGATTGCCCTTATCTTGAGGTTTCAAGTGGGTACTCTGCCCATGACTTATCTGGGTATTCCTATCTCTCCTGGTAATCCTCCTCGGGAGTCATGGCAGAGTATCTTGGATAAATTTCACTCAAAGGTGGAACATTGTGCGCACAGATGGTTATCTTTCGCTGGGAGAGTGCAACTGATTCAGTCGGTGGTTCAGGCTCTTCCGATCTATCGTTGTATGCTTCAAGTGGCTCCTATGTGGTTCCTAAAAGGATTGGACTCTTTGGCTAGGAAATTCTTATGGGCAGGCAATCTATCCTCCTCCAAATGGAGTCTGGTTAGTTGGGACCTGGTGTGTAGCTTGAAACAGTCGGGGGGGTTTGGTTTACGATAGGCTATGTTATTCGGGGAGGCTCTGGCGGCTAAACTGTATTGGAGGTGGTGCGTCGAGAAGGACCGTGGGTGGGCTAAGCTATTGGCTTACAAGTATATGCAGAGGATCCCAGTTCAAGAGATTCCAAGATATTCGCTTGAGGGAAAAGGCTCAATGATTTGGTATACTCTGAAGAAGGGGGCATCTCTCATTAAGGAGGGACTCTTTTGGATCTGCAGGAGGGGGGAGGAGGTCCTTTTCTAGAATGACTCTTGGGATGGGTAGCCCCCCATCCTTATGCAGTTTCCCAATCTTGGGAACCTTAGCCAAAGATTCCTGGAGGAAGGGTGGTCAAGGGTGAGTGACTTCAAGGAGGTTTACTAGTGTGGGCGATTGGAGATGGAGAGGTGGAAGGCTCCTAGTGAGTGATCGGTCATTGGGATGGAGGAAGAGTGTGCTGAGCTACAAGGCATTCTGGCGAGTAGACACTGTAGTGCTCTCAAGGGTAGGGATGGACTTTCCTGGTCTCTGAATCCTAAAGGCATCTATACTGTTGCTAGTGGTTACCAGGTTCTTTTGAACAAAAGATTGGAGGGTAGAGAGGTGCACTAGTGGAAACAGGCTTGGAACAGTTTCTCCTGACCAAAGTGCAATTGCTTCGCTTGGACTCTGGCCTTGAATAGATGCCTAACTTGGGATAATATTCGCAAGAGGGGATTCTTGGGGCCCTCTATTTGTGCTTTGTGTGGCAATTAGGAAGAAGGCTCCTCACATTTGTTCTTCAGATGTCCCTTCTCTATGCTTATTTGGCACTACTGGTGGGGGGTGTGGAAGTGTCCATGTGTCTATGCTGATTCTCTAGTGGAATTTTGGTGCAAAATGGGTAGACCACCTATGTTGTCCTCCTTCCTTCAGACGGTTTGGTACATTGGACCCATCTTCATTCTCTGGCAGATTTGGCTTGAGAGGAACAAAAGGATCTTTTGGGAGTCCAGACTGTTAGTGCAGCAAGTTTGGAATAGAACCATGGTTATGATTCGGGATACGGTGGAAGCAAAGTGTGAGGTTAATCTCCCTTTGAACAGAGATGAGGTGAACATTGTGAGCAGGTTGGGTTGGCATGAGCTGTCTCTGGCCTCTGCTTGTGTCAGAAAAGGTAGATGTGCTAGGAAGAAGGTCCAAAGGGTTGGAAAGTGGAGGCCCCCTCAGGATGAGATTATTAAGATTAACACTGATGGCTCCTCCATGGGTAACCTAGGCCCAGCTGGGGTAGGGGGGATAGGTCAGAATTGTATGGGTGAGGTGGTCTTCATCTTTTTGGTGCATAAAGGGAGGAAATCCAATAATTATATGGAGGGTCTTGCTATTCTCTATGCCCTAGAGTGGGCCTGGGAGTTGGGTTGCAGGAAGGTTATCTATGAATTGAATTCACAAATTATTGTTCGTTTGTTGACTGAGCAGAAGATGAGTGGGACTCATTGGCAACTGGCAAAGATTGTGCATCAGATTCTTCAGATTAGCTCCCTAATGGAGTAGGTGTCTTTCATCCACATTCCCCGGGAATGGAATAGAGTGGTAGATTGTTTGGCTAAGTGGGCCTCAGAACATGATAGTGAGTGGAAGCTTGAAGGCTGGGAGCATCTCTCCCTGGATTATTGTCAAGCCTTGCACCAGATTCTTGTTGAGGACATGGAGAGTTATGATGTTAACTGAGCTTGGTCTGGGCCTAGGGTTCTTATTTTGAAGGGCCTTGGGGCGTTGGTCCTACTTGTAATTTTTTGGGTCTGATCTTCAATAAAGTTTTTACCCCTTTTATTCAAAAAAAAAAAAAAAAAATCAAATGTCATCCTTGAGTTTATTTTTTGAAGTGGCAACTTTTTAATTTTACCCACGAGTTTATCCACCAGAAGTGACTATTCATGAGGACAAAAATAAATAATTGACTTGTAGTTATCCATGGTGCATCTGATAGTTCTGATACTTAATGTTAAGTATAGATGTCAAACTAATAAGATGAGAGGGGTGGTGGTGAATCATACAAACTTAATCTTCCATAAAAACATTAGATTCAACCTCGGTAACTTATACTTCAGTAATATAACGAAAACTGCTAAACATGCAAACTCAAAAGCATATAAACATCATAACACTCATAACACCAGATTTAATGTGGAAACCCAAATAGGGAAAAACCACTGTGGGATTTCAGACCCACTAAGAAATATACTCTTGTAGAGTATGCTCGGTTAAAAGCAAATCCTGTTAAAGATTATAAACACATTGCTAGATGTGACCCGGTTAAGGGATTTCCCTCAGATCTGTTAGGATCTTCACCTTGTTAGAAGTGACCTTGTTAAAGGATTTCAAACACTCAATCAGAATGCCACCTTTCTAGAGGGTTTTACAAATAAGACTATTAAGTCCACTCGGTTAAGAGATTTTCTGTCACTTTACAAAATAACAGTAATAAAAATCTATCTGCAACTTCACATCTAAAATGCTAAAGTAGATTCTTATTTGCTCAATACATAGGACTTATCTTGTCCATCTGCTGGGCTCTATACTCTGTTATTCAAACAGGTCTTCAAGCTTCTATGCTCGATAATCGCTATGTAGCATCCCTGTGCATACACTTGCCTGCATACATTGTTTATCAATCAGTTCCTTATTTATAAACAATTTGCCAACCGCTTAATCTCCTTGATCACATTTCCCATGTTCAATCATAGCCATCAGATCTTCAAACTTTGACCAGGTTCAATGTATCCTTCGATCTGAAAACATTTTACCCCGCCTTGGAACTTGTGCTAGGGTATTACGGTTCAATCTGAGCTGTAGATCTTCCTGCCGATTTTTCTTTGTCATAGATTCTTTAACAAACTTCATTCACGACATACCAATCATTTAATCATAGCCATCTCATCAGCTTCCTTCATTAAATAATGCTTTTATTCATTCAATGCATTCTATTATTACTCGGTTGCAACTTGGTAAATACTAAACTTCACTCGGTAGACATTCTGCCTTCATTAACCGATAGTGATAACCTTAGGGTTTACCGACTAGGTTCCTTAGGGTTTTATTGACTAGGTTCTTTGCTTGGTAACATAGTATAGTATTAACCTTACAATCAATAACATATGCATGATGTCAAAACAATCTAAACATCATGATCTCATCATTGTCTAACTCGGTAATAGTTGCCCATTGAATAACTTATTTCTCCCCTTATTCATTATATTCTTTCTATGTCTTTTATCGACATCTTTGTACTCATCAAATCATACTTCTCAAGATATGGCAACATCACACTAAATTAGAAAATCAATTTCTTGACATCAATGACAAAATAATAATATTAAGATAGTAAACATCCTTAATCAGTTATATCCATAATCATCAACAACCTTCTCAATATCCTTATTGAAATGCCAACAATCTCTCCTTGATTGTTATAATGCCAATAGTATCATGGCCATCATTCGTGATGGGTGCAATTTTGGGTGCTGGATAGATGTTGTCGCCCTATGGTACCCTCTTGTTACCACAGGCAGCGGTGCCTATAGGACCGCTGGCAAGCAGTACTCGCAGGTACCATTGTCGGCGGTACCAATGGTATTGTAGACAGTGGGGAGGTCTGCAGACCCCCTACGTCACGTTTTAATTTTTTTTAAATTTTTCTTTTTCAATTTTTTTTAAGCATATATGATTTTTTTTTTGCGTTGAGAAAAGTATATTTTTGAATTCTGCAAACTATGCTAGACTAAATTTGATGATCGTCGCAGTCATCAATAAAAATTTTGCATTTTTTTCAACTGTGGCAAAACAAGGCAAATTATATATCAATTTTTGTTTCTCAATCAACCTAGATCCAATGGTGAGGTATATTTTTGTCCATGAGGATATTTCTACAAACTCCCCAAAAAACCCTCATTTAAATGCTTATCGAAAGGAAACCCTTTTGACCAAATATTTTCCAAATCCCAAATTTACAAACAACCCATCATAACAACAAACCTAAACCCCTTAGATCTGCAATAAAACATCATGCAAGTGTGTTCCATACCTTGTAATGTCTCAATCCTTTCATGCATAGCCAGGGCTTCCACTTCACACCTCTTCGACTCAAGTTAGGGTTATCATTCCAAATCAACCACAAAATCTCTAATACCACTTTTTAGGAAATAATACTTTAAACCCAGATACAAATAATCCATTTCCTACATAACCCATGACAGAAAAACATGCATACAAGCTTACAAAATCACCATAATGCAAAGATCAAAACCCAACCTCTAAAAGAATCCATACTCCATTATATTATTCAACCATAAAGCAACATAGAGTTAAAATTAATACCTTTGAACCATTAAGCCCTCCAATGAATTCCCATGTGTCCAAGCATGAATCCATACATCCCATGCCATGCATCACAAACACAATCATCCAAAGGACTCAATACAATGACAACCCAAAACCACCAGCCAACCTTAACCACTAAACATGTGCTTGCTTTTATAAACAAAAGCTCACACAAAAACAACTAGTAGTAAAGTAAAGCCATGTGCTCACAACTACCCTTAACCCCACATTTAATATTGGGTGCTAAGTTTTCTCTTTTTAAATTTATCTTTTCCCAATATTAAATAATTATAATATAATATTACAATGTTACAATACAACTCTTCAAGTGACCCTGAAAATATTCCAAAGGGATCTCTACATGTTACACGTCCATGTGTAACATCACATAATAAACAAATATTACAATTATAAACATTATTATGCAAGGTGTACAACACCTTGTTTCCCAACAATGGTAGTACAAAGACAAAGATGAACAACTTGATTGCCATACTTATTTCAAAAGAGGTGAGAATTTTGGCTCCCAAGATGCCTTGCATGTGTGAGTAATGTCAAAAGAGAAAGGCCTAAAGGGGATAAAAGGAGGAAGAAGTCTAAATAATGAACAAAGACCCCCTGAAAGCGACAAGTAAAGCGTTGAAATTGTGGGAAAAGAGGGCATTGAAAGAAGAAATGTAGAGTTAAAATAAAAAAGGTTGATTCCTTCATGAATTTTTTTTTTGATGATGATTTTGATGCTTTGTTTATTTCTACTAACATTATAGTGATGATGCTTGGCCTATTGATTCATGTGCCTTCTAACACGTGACTCTTCATAAGGAGATTTTTCCTCCTACAAAGCATGTGATAGGGGACATGTTTTCCTTGGTGATAGTAGTAAAAAGAAGGTTGTTGGTAAAGATAATATAAAATTATGTTTTTGTGATGGAAGAGTAAAAACCATTGATAATTTTTTGTATATTCTACTTGCAAGAAATATATTTTTTGTATCCAAGTTAAATGATTCTAAAAATAAGATGGCATCGTGCGTGGGGGAGGTTGCAGAGGGTCAAGCTAGGGCACTGTTGCCCTAGCTTGTGAGCATTTTGTGCGTGTAGGGCATCAAGGGTGGGCAGTGGAGGACTGCGCAAGGCGGGGAGAGGCTGAGGGTGTGGGGAGTTGAGCGGTGGGCTGCGAGAGGGGTGTAGGCTATGCGGTTGAGGTTCGACTCTTCTTTTTTTTTCTGTAGGACGAGGGTTCCAATAGAGCTGGGGGCTTTGGTTGGATCTTCATCCCGGTGGTGCTTGCGTGGGGTGGGGTCTTCGGTGCCGTGCATTCTAACGGGCCCCTTTGGGGTGCGGTTTCCTTGTCTTTTTTGAGATCTAATGTCGAGTTTTGGAGGTGAGGCCTCAAAGGTACCTCCTGTTATGGATTTTCGTGCTGCGGTGGGCTCTAAATCCCCATACTAGAGCATGAAGACTTTTAACAATAATCTCTTCTCCTCAGATTCAAGGTCGGGTAGTGCTGGTAGCTCTTGCATTATGAAGGTTAATGGTTGTCTGGAGAGATGCAGTGAGAGGCCAAGGCTGGTTATTCCTCCAAAGATGATAGTTGAAGACATTGAGTACTTTTCAAAACACTCACTATATTGCAAGTTTCTGGGAATGAGCGTTTCTTTGCATTTCTTGGAAAACTGGACGCAAAGGACTTGGGCATCGGAAGGGGAAATGGAGATTATGTTGCTGGCCAACAATTACTTCATGGTTACTTTCAATTGCATGGAGGATCGCAATAGGGTTTTTGAAGGAGGCCCATATTTTTACAACCAGGTGGGGTTGTTCATCAAACCGTTGAAGGAGCTCCCGAATAGGGTTCCAGTGTGGGTTCATTTACCATGCTTTTCAGTGGAATGTTGTCAGGAGGATGTGCTTCAGATGCTTGCTTCACTACTTGGGAAGCCAGTTGGATCCTCTGTTGGCATTATAACAGACAATAAGAGATTGTTGGCATTATAACAGACAATAAGAGATTGTTGGCATTTCAATTAGGATATTGTGAAGGTTGTTGATGATTATGGATACAACTGATTAAGAATGTTTACTGTCTTAATATTATTATTTTGTCATTGATGTCAAGAAATTGATTTTCTAATTCAGTATGATGTTTCCATATCTTAAGAAGTATGATTTGATGAGTACAAAGATGTCGGTAAAAGACACAAAAAGATTGTGATGAATAAGGGGAGAAATAAGTTATTCAATGGACAACTATTATCGAGTTAGACAATGATGAGATCATGATGTTTAGATTGTTTTGATATCCTACATATGCTATTGTTTGTAAGGTTAATACTATACTATGTTACCGAGCAAAGAATCTAGTCGGTAAATCCTAAGGTTATCGCTATCGGTTAATGAAGGCGGAATGTCTACTGAGTGAAGTGTAGTATTTACCGAGTTGCAACTGAGCTATAATAGAATGCATTAAATGATTAAACGCGTTATTTAATGAAGAAAGCTAATGAGCTAGAATAGTATAAATGATTGGTATCCCGTGTATGAAGTTTGTTAAGGATCTATGGTAAAGGAAGATCGACAGAAAGATCTACAGCTCAGATTGAACCGCAATACCTTAGCACAAGTTCCAAGAAATGTATGCAAGTTCCAAGGCGAGGTAAAACATTTTTAGATCGAAGGATACATTGAACCCAGTCAAGTTTAAAGATCTGATGGCTATGATTGATCATGGGATATGTGATCAAGGAGATTCAACGATTAGCAATTGTTTATAAATAAGGAACTGTTGATAAACAATGCATGCGGGCAAGTGTAAGCACAAGGATGCTACATAGTAATTACCGAGCACAGAAGCTTGAAGACCTATTTGATTAACAAAGTAGAAAGCCCAGCAGAGGGACAAGATAAGTCTTATGACTTGATTGTTTTGAGCAAATAAGAATCTGCTTCAGCATTTTAGATGTGAAGTTGTAGATAGATTTTTATTATTGTTATTTTGTAAGTGATAGAAAATCTCTTAACCGAGTGGACTTAACAGTCTTATATGTAAACCCTCTAGCAAGGTAACATTCTAAATGAGCGTTTGAAATCCTTTGACAAGGTCACTTCTAACAAAGTGAAGATCCTAACAGATCTGAGGGAAATCCCTTAACCGGGTCACATCTAGCAATGTGTTTGTAATCTTTAACAGGATTTTCTTTTAACTGAGCATATTTTAGAAGAGTATATTTCTTAGTGGGTCCGAAATCCCACAGTGGTTTTTCCCTATTTGGGTTTCCACGTTAAATCTGGTGTTATGAGTGTTGTTATGATTATGTGTTCTTAAGGTTGCATGTTTTACAGTTTTGATTACATATATCTGTTTAAGCTACCGAGGTTGAATCTGTTGTTTTTATGGAAGATTAAGTTTGTATGATTCACCCCCCCTCTCATCTTGTTAGCTTGGGATCTGTACTTAACAATTAGTATTAGAACTATCAATTGGTATCAGAGCTTTGGACTTAGGAAGAAAAAGTTTAAAGGTACTTGAGGAAAAGATCCAAAGATGTATAAGAGGGATGCACCGAAGCTGAACAAGTCAAGATTCTCTACATGGCAGAAAAGGATGAAGCTACACCTATCAGGAGTTGGAGAATATGCTGTATATTATTTGGAGAATGATTTCATTACACCTAGCACCTATCCATTAACAATGGAAGAGATAAAGGCAAAGCAAGAACATATTCAAGCAATAATTGAAATAACATCTGCATTGACCAACTCAGAGTTTAATGATCTAGAAGGTTGCAATGATGCCAAGGCAATGTGGGACAAGCTCATATCTGTGTATGACGGTGATGAACATGTTCAAAGAGAAAAGTGGATAGTCTAAGAGGACAACTTGAATCTATGAGGATGAATGAAGGTGAGAATATAACCCAGTACAATACAAGACTAAAGGAGATTGTCAATCAAATCAAAGGAGCAGGAGGAACCATTGAAGAAAAGGATGTCACAAGTAAGTTATTGAGAACCCTTCCACCTACTTATGCAATCTGAGTCTCTGCAATCAATGAATTGAGGTCTGTACCCAATATGTCAGTTTCTTTGGATGCTACTATTGGTAAGCTACATGCATTTGAGTTAAGTAGCTTTGATAACAGTGGGTCTTTGGTAAATAAAATTGAGTCTACATTTAGTTCTTTTCATCTTGGTGAATCTAATGATTACAATGATAGAATGAGTAAGTATTCTGAAGGGAATCACAGTGGAGCAAGTGAAAGATTTCATAAGAACATGGAAGAAGTACACAAACTATATGAGGAAATCAGAAAGTAAGAAGAGTTTGAAGCACTATTAGCCAGAAGGTTACCGAGAGGCAAAGGTAAGTATAAAGGAAAACTCCTTTTGAAATGTTTCAATTGTGATAAGATAGGACATATGGCTTCTAACTGTCCTGACAAAGATTCTACTGAAAAGAGAGATTACTGAGATGACAGACATAAAAATAATCAATATAGAGGATACCGAGACTTTAGAAGAAGAGATAGAAAGTCATGCCTAATAGCCAATGAGGAATCAAATGATGATAAATCAGATAAAACTGATACAGAGGAAGTAGTTTATGTGGCTATCAAAGATGGATCAGATGAAGAAAGGTATGAAGAAAAAGCCCTAATATCTCACATAAATACTAATGATTCTTGGATCATAGATAGTGGATGCTCACATCACATGACAAGTGATAAACTCAAGTTTGTTAAATTAGAAGATTATGATGGAGGTTATGTAAGATTTGGTAATGATGCACCATGTTTGGTAAAAGGTAAAGGATCCATAACACTTCTTGACAATGCTAAATGTAATGATGTTTATTGGGTTGAAGGATTGAAATACAATTTGTTGAGTGTAGCACAGCTAAACAATACAGGATACCGAATAGAATTTTAGAAAGGAATTGTCAAAGTTCATGACAAGCATGGAAAGTTAGCTGCTACCGGGACACAAACAAAAGGTAATACATTTCATCTTGACTCAACTAGGAACAAGTGTTTGTATGCAAAGATAGACGATACTTGGTTATGGCATAAAAGGTTTTGTCATGTAAATTTTGATAATCTGATCAAAATAAGTAAGAAGCACCGAGTAAGAGGTCTACCGAGTTTGGAAAAGCCTGAGAATGCTATGTGCCGAGGATGTCAGATAGGTAAGATGACAAGATCAAGCTTTACAAGTAAGTCCTACACTTCTAAGGGAATTTTAGATCTTGTGCACACTGATCTTTGTGGTCCTATGAAAGTTCAAAGTTATTATGGTGATAAATATTTCATATTATTTGTGGATGATTATTCAAGGATGATGTCAGTAATGTTTTTAAAAGAGAAATTAGAAGCTTTTCAAATGTTTAAATGGTACAAGGCAAGAGTTGAAAATGAAACAGGAAGACAACTGAAATATCTTAGATCAGATAGAGGAGGAGAGTTTACCTCTGATGAGTTCAACTTATTCTGCAATGAACATGGTATAAAAAGACAAGTCTCTGCACCAAGAACTCCACAACAAAATGGGATAGCCGAGAGAAGAAACAAATCTATTGTGGATTGTGCTAGAACCTTGATGATTGAAAAGAAAGTGCCACAAACATTTTGGAGAGAAGCAATAAGCACAACAATTTACACCCTTAACCGAGTACAACTGAAGAAAGGAACTTTGAAGACACCATATGAAATCTGGTATGACAAGAAACCTAATGTAAGTTACTTCAAAATCATATAGAGCCTACCGAGCCTGTATTAGCCAAGTATGTCAGAAGGAATCATGCATCAAGTCAAATTATAGGAGATAAAGATGATCCAGTGATGACAAGGAACAAACTGAGATAGAACACATGTCTGATATCTGAATTTGAATCGAGAATAGTGAAAGAGGCATTTAATAGTGAAGATTGGATAAATGCTATGATAGAAGAGATTGATCAAATCAAGAAGAAAGACACATGGACAGTGGTCCCAAGACCGAAGGACAAAAATGTAATCGGTACAAAGTGGATTTTCAGAAACAAGCTGAATGAAAAAGGTGAGGTCATTTGAAATAAAGCAAGACTAGTTTGCAAAGGTTATGCTCAAGAAGAGGGAATTGGTTATGGTGAGACTTTTGCACCTATGGAAAGAATTGAAGGAGTAAGAACATTGTTGGCATACGCTGCTTACAAAAATTTCAAGGTATATCAAATGGATGTCAAATCTGCATTTCTGAATGGTATAGTAGAAGAAGAAGTTTATATTGAACAACCTGAAGGATTTGTTGAAGACAAGAATAAAGATCAGGTATGTAAATTGAACAAAGCTTTGTATGGTCTGAAACAAGCACCTAGAGCATGGTATGAAAGATTGCACTCTTATTTGATCAAGATTGGTTTTATAAGAACAAGTGAAAACATCAATATGTACATGAAGAATGATGAAAATGGAATACTGATCTCAGCCATATTTGTTGATGATATTATCTTTTGTGGAAATGACTCTTTATGCAAGAACTTTGGAAATGAAATGAGAAAAGAATTTGAGATGTCATTAATCGATGAGATAAAGTATTTTATAGGTTTACAAATACTGCAAATGAAAAATGAGATTTTCATTACTCAATGCAAGTACATAAAGGAAATCTTGAAGAAATTTGGAATGAAGGATTCAAAACCAGTAAGTACTCCTATGACTACCAACTGTAAACTATCAAAGAATGATGAATCTACATCAGTTGATGAGACACTTCACTGATCCATGATTGGAAAGCTACAATATGTTGTTCACAACAGGCCAGACATAGCACATGCAGTAGGTATAGTTGCAATATTTTCTGCAAATCCCAAGGAAACACACATGACAACAATGAAGAGAATTTTTAAATACTTGAAAGGTACTGAGGATTATGGCTTAGTATATCGGAAAGGAAATGACTTTGATTTAAAAGTTTATACTGATGCTGATTGGGTAGGCAACATTGATGACAGAAAAAGCACAAGTGGAGGAGCTTTCTTTTTAGGAGAAAGACTAGTAAGTTGGCTTAGCAAGAAAAAAGGATGTGTTTCACAGTCAACAGTAGAAGCTGAATATGTTGCTGCAACATTGAATTGTACCAACATAGCATGGATCAAACAATTGTTGGAAGGTATAAATGAAAAAGTTACCAACGTAGCATGGATCATTGTTGCAGCTTGTTGACATTAAGTCTGGTAATGGTTTGTTCACTTGGAACAATAGGAGGGTGGGGGAGTATTGGATTGCAGAGAGGTTGGATCATTTTCTGGTTTCTAGTTTTTGGATTGGTGGGGTGTGCTCGACAAGTTCTGAGATTCTTGATTGGAGAGGGTCAGACCACTAGCCCATCAAGCTGGTTTCTTCTTCGGCTTGGGTCGCTCGCTCTCCTTAATTCAAATTCCAACTTATGTGGCTTCGGGATCCTACTTTGTAGGTTCTTGTAGCAGAGTGGTGGAGGAAAGGGAGGCCGGCCTTTGGGACTGCTATGTACACTTTTGCCAAGTAGCTGCAATTTGTTAAGTTTCAGCTTAAACAGTGGAACTGTTAGGGTTTCAAGAACATTTTTCATGCTAAGAAAGATGCTCAAATTAAGTTGAATGGCATCACCAGTGAAATCAGAGAGCATGATTTGTCTGAGGCCTTGCTTAGGGAGGAATACAGGGCTATCAAGGTGGTAGAGGAATGGGAGCTTAGGGAAGAAATATATTGGAAATAGAGAGCTTGTATTGATTGGCTTCAAGAGGGGGAGAAGAAAACTGCTTTCTTCTTCAACTCAATGAAAGCAAGAAGACATGGAAATTCCGTCCCAGTTTTGGTCAATGATAGAGGTGAGCAGTGTTTATCTTTGTAGGAGATCTCTAGGGAGTCATTATAGTATTTTCGGTCCCTCTTCAGTGAGGACTCTTAGAGGGAAATGGTGGAGGAGAATCAGGTTCTTTCTTGCATTCCTTCTCTTGTCATGGGGGAGATGAATGAGCAACTTTTAGGTCCTATTTTGTTGGAAGAACTTGAGAGAATTGTTTTTCACATGAGGAAAGGAAAAGCTCCTAGACCAGATGGGTTCCCGATAGAATTCTTTCAAGAGTTCTGGGATATTATCAAACTGGACTTATTGGAAGTAGTCCAGGAGTCCCAGAGGAATAAGCAGATGCTTCGGGCTTTGAATGCGACTTTCATTGCTCTAATCCCCAAGTGTGATGGGGCCAACCGGTTAGGCCAGTTCTATCCTATCTCTCTCTACAATGTGATTTATAAGATCATCTCTAAGATGATAGCAGCTATGTTGAAGAAATGTATGGGGAATGATATCTTTGAGGAGCAAAGTGGGTTTGTGGAAGGGTGCCAAATTTTGGATGGTGTGGTCATTGCTACGGAGACCATTCATTCCACAACAACCTCCAAGGAAAAAGCTATGTTTATCAAGCTAGATATGTCTAAGGCTTATGATAGAGTTCGATGGTCCTTCCTCCAGAAGATCCTCAGGGCTTTTTGTTTTGCTGATGAATGGATCCAATGGGTTATGAGTTATTTTACGTCTACTTCTTTCTCCGTGCTAATCAATGGAGATCATACTGAGCTATTTGGTGCTTCTAGGGGTCTTCACCAGGGGGACCCCCTCTCCCCTTATTTATTCATTCTTCTAGATGAGGCTCTGGGGAGGCTGATTAAGCATAATGTGGGTCTGGGTATTATTCAGGGTTGGAGATGGGGTAATAACTTGCAGCCACAGTCTCATTTGCAGTTTGTTGATGACACGACCCTTATGGGACTTGCTCAGATTAGAGAAGCTACTCATCTGCGTAAGTTTTTGGATGTTTATCTTGTGGCCTTGGGCCAGTTGATCAATGAGGATAAATATTCTATCCACTTTTTCAACACTCCTGGAACTATTCAAAGGAGGATTGCTCTTATCTTGAGATTCCAAGTTGGTTCTCTTCCCTTGACTTATTTGGGTATTCCTATTTCTCGTGGTAACCCTCTTAGGTGGTTCAACTAATTCAGTCAGTGGTTTAGGCTCTTCCGATCTATTGTTGTATGCTTCAAGTGGCTCCTAAGTGGTTCTTGAAGGGTTTGGATTCTCTGGCTAGGCAATTCTTATGGGCAGGCCATCTTTCCTCTTCCAAATGGAGTCTTGTCAATTGGGACTTGGTGTGTAGCCTGAAGCAGTCGAGGGGGCTTAGTTTAAGGTAGTTTATTTTATTTGGGGAATCTCTGGTAGCTAAATTGTACTAGAGGTGGTGTGTTGAGCAGGATTGAGGATGGGCTAGGATTTTGGCCAAAAAATATATGCAGGGGATCTCGATGGAGGAAATCCCTAGATATCCTCTTGAGGGAAAGGGCTCAATAATCTGGTATACTATCAAGAGGGGGGCTTCTCTCATTAAGGTAATACTCTTTTGGATTTGCAGGAGGGGGGAAAAGGTCCTTTTTTGGAATGACTCTTAGGATGGATACCCCCCAATCCTTGATTAGTTTCCTAACCTTGGGAATCTATGCCAGAGGTTTTTAGAGGTGGGGTGGTCAAGGGTGAGTGACTTCAAGGTTGTTTATAGGTGTGGGTGGCTGGATTTGGAGTGGTGGAAGGCTCCTAATGAGTGGCTGGTTGCTGGGATGGAGGAGGAGTGTGCTGAGTTGCATGGCATTCTGGCGAGTAGACACTGTAGTTCCCTCAAGGGTAGGGATGGGCTTGCTTCATCTCCAAATCCTAAGGGTGTCTTTATTGTGGCTAGTGGATACCAGGAATTATTGAACCAAAGACTAGAGGGAAGAGAGGTGCACTGGTGGAAATAGGTGTGGAATAATTTTTCTTGGCCGAAGTGTAACTGCTTTGCTTGGAATTTGGCTTTGAATAGATGCCTAATTTGGGACAATATCTACAAGAGGGGATTCTTGGGGCCTTTTATTTGTGTTTTGTGTGGTAATGCGGAGGAAGATTCCTCACACCTATTCTTCAAATGCCCCTTCTCTTTGCTTATTTGGAATTACTGGTGGTGGGTGTGGAAGCATCCTTGTGTTCACACAGATTCTTTGCTGGAGTTTTGGAGCAGTTTGGGTAGACCTCCTATCTTGTCCTCCTTCCTCCAAACTATCTGGTATATTGGGCCCATCTTCATTTTGTTGCAGATCTGGCTCGATAGGAAGAGGAGGATTTTTTGTGAGGTCAGATTGTTTGTTCAGCAAGTTTGGAATAGGATCATTGTTATAATCCGGGAGACGGTGGAAGCTAAATGTGAGGTAAATTTTTCTCTAGGTAGAGACGAGGTAGATATTGTGAGTAGGTTTGGTTTGTAGGAGTTGTCTCTTGCTTCAGCTTGTGTTAGGAGAGGTAGACGTGCTATGAAAAAGGTGCAAAGGGTGGGAAGGTGGATACCCCCTCAGGATGAGTTTATCAAGATTAACATCGATGGATCCTCTAGGGGTAACCCAAACCCTAGTGGAGTTGTTGGCATTGGTAGGAATAGCATGGGGGAGGTGGTTTTCCTCTTTTTGGTGCATAAAGGGTGGCAGTCTAATAATTTTATGGAGAAATTTGTGATTCTCTATGCCCTAGAGCATGCTTGGGAGTTGGGATGAAGGAAGGTTATTTGTGAATCGGATTCACAAATTCTTGTTAACTTGTTGACTGAGTAGAAGGTGAGTGGGATTCAGTGGCAACTGGCAGGGATTGTTCAATAGATTCTTCAAATTAGTTCTTTAATGGAGCAGGTGTCTTTTATCCATATTCCTTGTGAATGGAATAGAGCAGCTAATTGTTTGGCCAAGTGGGCCTTGGAACATGGTAGTGATTGGAAAGTTGAAGGTTGGGAGCATCTCTCCTCGGATTATTGCCAGGACTTGTAGAAGATTTTTTTTGAGGACATGGATAGTTATGAAGCTGGCTGATCTGGGGCTGGTTTTGTGGTTCATTTCTGGGGCCTCGGGGCTCTGCTTCTCTTTGTAATTATTGTGTCTAATTTTCAATAAAGTTTTTACCCCTTTATTCAAATGATTCTAAAATGAATATGGCATTTGATAAGTATGGTTGTAGGTTGGTAAGAGGGAGTTTAGTGATAGCTAAATGATTATGTTTAAAGACTTTGTTTAGGCTTAATGCCTCTACTTTTTGTATGTCTACCAATGTAACTAGTATTGAAAATGCATGTATGTGGCACTGGATATTGGGACACATTGGTGAAAAGGTTTGAGGACCATTATAAATAAAAACTTGGTTGATTGTGTTTTAGATTATTCTATTGGCAAAAATAATTTATGTGAGAATTATGTGTTTGGTAAACATAATACATCATCATTTCCTAAATGAATCTAGAAAGCAAAGACATATTCATTATAAATTACTCATTTGGATATGTGTGGTCCAATGGATGTTTCTTTCGGTAAATCTTGATAATATGTTTCCTTCATAGATGATTTATTAGGTAACACCTAGGTTTATTTTATGCATTCTAAACATGAAGTTTTCACTAAGTTTAAATAATTTAAGGCCTTAGTGGAAAAATAATTCGAATATAGGATAAAAGTGTTGAGGACTCACAATGGTGGTAAATATTATTCTAGGGAATTTGATGAGTTGTGTAAGCATGTAGGTCTTGTTTGAAAGAAGAATACTCCTTACACTCCCTAACAAAATGGGGTAACATAAAGAATTAATTGAACCATAATGGAAAGATCTAGGAGCATGCTAAGTGGTGCTAAGCCTGATAGATTATTTTTGGCAGGCGTTGTTGGTACCACTTGTTACTTGATTAATATATCTCCTTGTTGAAATCTTATTGATAAATTTTTTTATGAAGTGTGGATAGGTGGAAAGACTTCAGTTGCACACTTAAAGGTCTTGGTTGTGAGTCTTTTTTTCATGTTCTTCAAGAGAAGCAATCTAAATTAGATCCAAAATCTCATGAATGCATCTTAGTTGGTTATAGTGAGAACGTGAAAGGTTATAGTGAGAATGTGAAAGGTTATAAACTTTGGAATCCTATAACCTATAAAATGATCTTGTCAAGAGGAGTTATTATTTAAGGAGTTTAGAGCTTACCTAGGTGAAGAGAAACCAAATGAGAAGACAAAGACAATGCACTTTGAAACTGTTGGTCATTTGGAGGAATTGATTATGTGTTGCATTGATGTTTTGTCATTGATGTCAACACTAGTTGTTTTGGATGCTTTACTAACACCCTTCTGGTCCCGGTAGGTTGAGTAGTTTCTGGTTGGTTTGGATCCATCATGATCCGATATGATTTGGTTATGGAATTGGCTTATTCATGATACTCATGTTCATATTTAGTCAGTTGGTTTTGGTCTGATGATCAGATGCTATCTTGTTTGCTTGGGAGCTTGGCTTGTGGTACCGACGAGGGTTTCACCGGCAAAGCTTTGTTCAAGATATTTGGTGATATGCATAAGTGGTGTTGGTGCAGCTTTTGATGGAGTTTCAGGATGTTGTTGGTGATCATGTTCGAGACTTGGTGGATGGAGATCATTGCTTTAGCGTGTGGACCTATATTGGATCCCGCTTGATCTAGGTTATGGACCGACTTAATGTAATGTGTGGATTGGACCTCTTGATATGTTTCCGGGATGTCTTATGTGTTGGATATTATTTGTTTGGTCTAAGGAAAACATATTTTGTAATTATGTAATTGGTTTATTTTCTAGTAGCTGACCTGATTGTTTATAGTCGAGGGTTTGTATATATATGATATAAGATCTCATTGTAAATCATATAGGTATAAGGTCAAGGAATGAGATATGGATATGTGATGTGTGAATAATGTAATATCATTTAGGCAGAGGATTTGGTCAATCATTGGAGATCAAATTGGGTTTATGCAAGAGGATTTAGTCCTTTGGTATTGAGCTTAACCGAAACTGTACTTAGGCATAAGAGATGCTATCTTTGCAGTTCATTCCTTCTTCCGGATTCTAGTATCGATTTCTATGTAGTTAGTGAGATTCCTTTTGTGATGAGTAGTGCACTCTAGGTTGTCGGCCTTCCTCCAAGTGCATGCCCCTCAATTGTAATTCACATACTTACTGCAGAAGTATTATCTGACTGTGGGTAGGCTTCCCACCATGGTTTTTCCCTTTACCGAGGTTTCCACGTATAAATCTTGGTGTCATGTGGATGGTATTTATTCTCTAATTATTGTCTATACTTAATTGGTTTAATTGTTATTCCGATATTAATGTTTTGGGTTCTGGTATTAAAGTTTTAATTTGTAAATGTTCTAGTAATCTATGACAATGGATTCATCCCCCCCCCCTCTCAGTTGTCTTCCAATTATTTGAGCTGTCTAACAGAAACAAATATTGAGAAATGGGAAAATGCACATGTGGGAAAATAAGTAGATGGATCTAAGGATGGAGAAGAAGAAGAGGGTTCAAAGAGTTCAAATGATGTGAAAGATAAGAACATAGAGGATGATGTTTGAGCTCATAACTCCTACCTTGAGGAGGTCCATAAGGAAGTAAAATCAAGTTGGCAAGTATAGCCTATTGAACATTTGAAATACTGAGAGGGGAGGGCTGAATTGGTTTTCCTTTGAGTTTATTAAAAAAATTAATCACCCATCCACACAACATAACTTAATTTTAGAATTGAAATAAACAATAAGAAAAACACAATGCAACACATAACACTAGGTTTTATACGTGGAAAACCCAAGACGGGAAAAACCACAGAGAGGATTAGCTCTCAATATTATGTAACCAGTTACATAATATAGGGTGGTTAATTGTCGGAGGGGCTCACCGGCCAAAAAATAATGGCTCACTATCGGAGGGTGGCTTACAACCAATATTACAAAATTTGTAATGTTAAGATTGCATCTAACATATATATGAGACACTGTTCCACTGAGGTGCATAATCACTTTCACATTCATTGTATATAACCACTTTCACATTCACTATACATTACATTGTATGATCCAAAGATCATGATCATAACCTTCACAAAACAATTGTATTTATACCAAACTAATTCTCCTTCAATTAGCTCAACCAGAGTAAAGACCAAAATCATTTACATGCTATTGTTCAAATGTTATAACCATACCGGAGAAGTTGTTCAAAATAGAAAAGTGTTGCAAATCTAATGTTGATGGTTGTCATTGATGTCAACATATGGTTTTGCAGTTGGTGATCCGAAAGTTTCTTTCCTAAAATATTTGGTACTTCAAAAGATGCGTTACAATTGATATTTTGTTTCCCCCTATTGATGGTGATCCATATTTCTCTAGTTACCAGATACAGTATTGATTGATTGTATTCATGAGTATCTTGGTTAAATTCTCACTTTTTCCATGTTGGTTAGTGCTATTTTGGGTTTGGATTAGGTCTAGAACTTGAGGATGTGTAACGATATTTGTGTAGTGTGTGAGTCATGATTTGGGTCCAGAATTTGTAATAGATGCAACCTGTTGATTTGACCGATGATGTGTGTTGTGTTATGGTCTACTTCTCATTCCTTCCCACCACCAAAATATTTAGTGTTGATCTATTTCAAATCTCCATCTTGGCCAACTTAGAAGATCATGTTTCCTAAAGACTGTATAAATATGAGGATGATCTGAATGAGTTAGTGTGGCATTTTTGTGGTAATGATATATGGAAGATGTGCGAGATTGAAAAGAAAAAATCTGATTATTGATGATGTGCGAAGTGTGTTGGTGTTGAGGCACTCAAAATAGTTCTAGTATTGAAGATTGTGTAACAATGGTGCATTCTCTTTCTTTCTTTCTTCTTCCTTTGGTAGTGAGCCTTTTCTGGGTAGTGAGCCCACCCGTAGTGAGCATTCTAGCAGTGAGCCACCCTCTGTAAAAATCACCTTAACTAGTGTCACCTTAACCAATTTTATGTATTGAGAACTAATATTCTCCATGGCTTTTCCCTTCTTGGGTTTTCCATGTCATTGATCTGTGTTGTGTATGTGCTTTCATGTTATAAATGCAAAAAATTAATTCTGTTGGTTACTCCGGATGTGTAAATGAATTGAAGAAATAGTTTTAAGGTGACAATTGATTCACCCTCCCTCTCAGTTGCCCAGATATTTAAATAAAATAACTCCATTATCCATGGAGTAGATGAAAACACTGAAGCTAGCATATAATCGATGATTCTGGAGAAGACTGAAAAAAAAAACCTTTACACTGAGTAGTTCTAGTAAGTGGGGTACCCTATTGTCGAACCCATGTGTCACAATAGAACATTAACACCTAAAATGTTAGATATGGATGTTAGATCAAATGAAAAACAAATTCCCAAAATTACGCGGGAGTAACTAATAGCACAGAGTAATGTAGACCGCAAAATAATATATGTTGATACCAGAGCTTATAGGGCTTGTACCGGGATATGTTGGACTCATGTTACTAGAACACAAAAACCTCAATGACATCAATGATAACATTCTACAATCTCCCCTTTTGTCATTTATGGCAACATGACAACTAACATATAAGAAATTATAATATTTGTCCATACATACATAATTGTACTTCTATACAAATTGTCTACATACATACATAGTTATTCACTCCACCTTTGAAATCAATGGCAAAGGGTACATACAAAAACAAAACAACAACAAAAAAATGATACACCAACTCCCCTGAGAAGAGTTTTGCACTAACTGGAGGATTGTTTGATTTTCTAAATGTGTGTAGTCCAAATAGCTACATTAGTATCCCGATAATAAATGACATTCAACAAAAGTTTTGTCTGCACTTGAAGAGAAATGAGTGTGCTCTGCTTCTTCAATTGAGCTAGGCTTAGAGAAAGAAAATTGTTGTGCCTTAGATAGGGCACGATTCATCAATAAAATACAATAGAGGGAAGATAATGTTATCCCTCCGTTGTTGAAGTTTAAAGTATTTCTTGTGTAGTTCCTCAATGGTTGATCTATTGGGGCCGATGAGATCTTGAGACAACTGGAATCTATGATAAGCTTGTTTAATTTTTGACTCAATCAGTCAATCTCTTCTTGAATACTTTTTGTGGCTTCTGGTCATTGTAGACTATATAGATATACTATGTTTCTACTAGTAAGACATGCATAGCCATGAGCTATGAGTTGAGATAGATGACTATGTGCATTTGCACATTTGGATTTCAAGTCCTATAAGATATTTTCTCTCATCTTCCTTTTCTTGAGTAAATTTGGCTTCCGAAGAGGATGAATAGTTCTTCAAAGATTTGCATTTATCTAGGCTAGAGGCAGAATGATCAAATAAATTATCTAGGAGGACACTTTGTAGTGCTATAATAGCCTATTCAATCACTTTGTTCTTTTCCTTCAGATCATCAAAGACATCTTTCTTGGCAGAAGCCTGAATAGATTCTCCAATTTGAGACTTTTGGAATGGATCAATCTTGGTGAAGTCAATAATTAACTATGAAGAAGTAGTGGGTTGGAAAGTAAGAGGTGACACAAGTAATATTTTCAAAGAATCATGAAGGGTACCGGAGCTGGTACCTGCCTCTTGTTTTTCTTTTATGTCATCCATTGTGACACATTTCTTAGATGATATTTGTTCTTCTTCTTTCTTCTCATCCATACTATCCTCTACCTCTTTTGGGTTGTCTAGAGGGACATCAACAACTATAGGGACTTGTACCTGAGGATTTTCATCCATTACAATTGTAAAGGGGAAAAATTTGATTTGGCAATTCGCAACATAGAAGGAGAAATTACCAAATCAATTTTTCAATTTTAGGGAGGAATTCCTTTACATTCAAAAGAGGGGAGGAATCCACTAGATTTGGTCACAAATTAGATAAGGACTTAATACTAAGTGGATTGATTGATTATGATGTGTTTTCCCCTCTTTTGTAAATTGAAATGTTGATTTAAGGTAAAGTGTTGAGTTTGGAGATAAAACTGAGAAAATAATGAGCTACAGGTTTGGGATTTTATTGTGTGCCTAGATCTAAATAATATAGGTTGATTCGGATCTGCCTTGCGAAAATGCCTCAAAAAAAGTAGGGACTAGGATGTGGCAACACAGTCCTCCGAATTTTCTGCACACCAAAAAGGGTTGTTCTGTCTCTGTGTCTAAATCTTATTCTGAGAAGTACAACTGCACACCTTTCCAGCACACGGAAAGAAAGGGAAATAGGTTGGGAATAGGGGCTTACCTTAGGTCAAACCTTGGTTTTGGAATTAATAATGAAATTGAAATAAATGTAATTGAAATGACTGAAAAATGAGGTTCTCCTTTTGAGGGAGATGCTGAATTATGACTGAAAATTGGATGATTACACCTCCTTATGAACTTTTGCTTGCCTCCACATGGAATTAGGGTTTATGAAGTCTTCAACAAAATAGGATGAATAATGTCTCCTTCAATTCTTGAAACTTGACTTTACTGTTGTTCCTAAGCTAAAAGAAGATTGATGATGCCCAATTTCTTGGTCTCATGTGTGCTTGATATCCTGTGTATGTATGCTCAAATGAGAGGGGAAATCCTCTTTATACTCGCTCGTTGAGAAAAATGATTAATTTTTTGACATGGGTCAACATGAAGAGGGAAATCCTGCTCAAATTTGAAATGCTTGAATGGGTTTAAAGAGGGGCCAATTTAGGGAGGACCATGGTGCCACACCTTGGTCCTATCCTATTCTAGGTCAGGATCAAGGTGCCCAAGGGGGTGCCAAACAAGGTTTTTGATGTATGTGATGTGCATGAGCATAATCAAGTCTTTAATTAGGCCAAGGGGCACAAACACTAAGGTGAAGACCCAAATGCAGTCAACACTAATACATTTGGACTAGATTTTTGACCGAGGTTTCCGATGGAGAAGGTATATTGTGGCCAAATTTGATTTTTTTTGAAAAAATGCCTGCATTTGTCATAATTTTGACGGAAATTTCCCATTTGGTTTCAACGAAGAAAGCATTAGCAATGAGAATTTTCTTTTTTTCAAAAAAGTGCTCGAGTTCATCGTAATTCTGGCTACAACGGCCATTACAAAATAAAAAAGGAGGCGGGGAATTCATTTGTGAATTGCAATCTCGCGTAGGCATCCGTGGCAAATTCAACCCCCAAGAACATCAAACCCGTGTTGAAGGCAATCCCGCGCAGGAGGTAGATTCAAATTGCCCTAGTTTTTAGTTTCATGTTGCAAAAAATATACATGTGGTGGTTAATTGTCCTAGTTTAATTTTGTAAAACCATAGAACTATGATTGAGGAGTGAGCATTCAATTTTGTAGCAACAATCCCTTCCTCCTGTATACGCGCATGTTGATTGTTCACATGAGATCACATCTCTTTGCGGCATTGTATCAAACAATTCACGAGCCTTGTCCATGTTTCCACATTTTGCATTCATGTCAAGTAGGGCATTTGCAAGTACAACACCTAACAAAATTCCTCTATCCGTTATGCTTTGATGGATGTCCACACCCTATTCCAAAGATTCCATTTTTGCACAGGTAGGGAGGATGCTGGAAAAGGTTATGGAATTTGGCTTTATGCCTTCCAATTTCATTTGCTTGAAAGTGTCTAAAGCCTTTTCAACAAATCCATTTTGTGCATATCTAGCAATCGTTGCAGTCCACGAGACAACATTTCTTTAAGGCATTCTATCAAATAGTTCACGTGCCTTGTCTATGCTTCCACATTTTGCATACATGTCTACCAGGGCAGTTACAACTACAACATCTGACAAAATTTCTCTATCCTTTATGCTTTGATGAATGTCCATACCCTATTCCAAATCTCCCATTTTGGCACAGGCATGGAGGATAGTAGCAATGGTCGTGGAATTTGGCTTTACACTTGTTGATTGCATTTGCTTGAAAGTTTCCAAAGCCTTCTCAACAAATCCATTTTGTGCAGTTGCAACTACATCTAACAAAATTCCTCTATCTTTTATGCTTTGATGGATGTCCATACCCTATTCTAAACCTCCCATTTTGGCACAGGCAGGGAGTACATTGGCAAACGTAACTAAAGAAATGCAATGATCAGCTCCAAATACATCAAACCACTACTAACAAAACTGAGAGTCTAAAATATGATAGGGAATAGTGTGAGTTGTCCTGAAATAAAATATTTTATTTTCAATTTCAACTAAAACATAATTACTTAGCCATTTAATGTTATTAATAAGCGGTTAATTTATGAAAGAGATAAATGGTTGGCCACAAGTACATGAGTTAGTAAATGCACACAAATAAGTGAATTTGATATTCAAAACTATCTACAATGAATTCAATTATTGTCAATTAGTCATTTATGTTTTCAATAAGCATCTTTCTTTGTTTTTCTTAATCTTTATTCATAGTTATGTGCATATTTCACATTCTATAATTAGGATATCAATTGCTATGGCTGAAAACTAGCATGATGTTTGTGTTGTGGTATAAATGCTTGGAAACATAATTATGGGATTGTTATATTATAGAGATCATAAATCTAGATATCGCATATTAGTTCTAGCTCTTCTTGGATTGAGTCTAAAGTTGACATACAGTCATAAAGCCATTATTAGCAGATCTATCCATTTCTAATGAAGACAATTGAGAAAGTCATTTTGATATTGAGAGTTTCTTATCTGTTTACCTATTGATCATTACTAAGCCATAATATTTAGGTCTATTTATCTCTCTTGCAAAACCTCTGTAAGTGTCCTAGATTGTCCCTACTACTCACTCTTCAATGAAATAGTGGAGTTCTGAAGATTTGTTGCACAAGATGGTGTTGAACGTATCAACAAAGCTAGCATGGAAGGCATGTTCAAGCTTCCACTTGTACAACTTACAACAAATGATTTGTTGATAGAAGAAATTCCTGAAATAGGAATACAATCGAAAGACAAGTAAGTACATACAAACCTCCTCAGTTGAAAGTAAAATCTGTGTATAAAAAGAGTACATTGAATCCCAATCCATAAACACAATAGAGATACTGATGGAGACTTAATTGGATATAGCATGTCACACCAAAGTTGTTAGAGTATGCTAAGCTAGTACATAATGTTTCCTAAAGCCACATTAGTATTTTACCTAGATCATTATCTACCAAAACTAACTATAGTAATCCTTTTGAGGATTCATTTCATGGTGCTAGATCTTCATTTAGTTCCACTTCTTGTTGGAGAAAAGAACATTTATTTCTTGAGGTAGATGAATATCATATCAACAAAGGACAAGACCCTTTCTAGAATATAACAAATTCTACTCCAAAAAAAGATCATGGGGGTTTCACTAGAGATATTGAATAAGAGATAGACTTCTACTGTTGCATTAAAAGCATTGGCATGCTCTTCATTTATTGATGTAAACTCTCTGTGATGCCACCACAACCAACAAAGGTGTAAAAAGTTGTTTGCAATGCATGGATTTTTAGGATTGTCCTTTGAGAAAATAGAATTAAAGTATGGAAGCAGGATCTGCCAGCTCATGAGGGAATCTTGATGAAAAATAACTGTAAAATATTTGGGCGAGCTTATATGTAAAATAAGCAAACTAGAAATCTAAATTCAATAAGATGCTCTGTTCAATGATGATAATTTCTATTTTCTTGCTAGTGAAGAAAGGCCATGTCAGACAATATCAATGAACAACAAAATAAGGAGACAATTGCTAGATTGTGTTCTAACTTGAAAAGAAAAGGTGATGGAAAATGTTATTGTCCGTGCAAAATTTATAATGGGTTAAAGACTAGAAGACTTCTAATCAAAACAACAAAGAAACATTGTAGGTTGCATGGTCACATTGAAGGTGGACATGATTAGCATCCATTGGTAATTTTTTCATTATATCGTGGCTACAATTTATATACATAATAAATCACGTGATGATGAGATCATGATCACGGTTTATTTGTTCCTATCAATTTTATATAGGTCGATCACCCCAGAGCACATGGTATGGATCAACACAACCCTGAGAATATGGTTTTCGAAGTGGACAAACATGGAGGTGTGAATATCGAAGCTGAAGATAATGATCCCATGGAAGATGATGATCATGAGCCAGAAAACATAATTGAAGATGATGGTACAAATACATTGATCCATGACTCATTTAGCACTCGCATAGCTGATCATGATGATGAAGATGACCTTGATGTTGTTCATGATGTCCCTCTACTTGAGAAGGCATCTAAGGCCCTTTACGAAGGCTCACAGGCAACTCTTCTCTCTGCTGTATTGTTGTTGGTGAACTTGAAGGTTATGAATGGTTTATCCAACATAACAATGTCACGTATGTTAAGGTATGCCATATATGTCATAATAAACTGTGAATCATGCTGTACCATTAATATTCTTTATTATAACAAATTATATTTTTTCACTGTAGAGTGATAGGTGAGTTTTTGTTACCACCATCAAATATTCTACCTCGCTCATACCGATAATTATCTGCTGTTATGAAAGATATTGGAATGGAGTATTAAGCAATAGATGTTTGTCCCAATGATCATATTATATATCACAAACAACATGAATTTTGAACTGAATGCCTTGAATGTCATATCAGTAGATATCGAACAAATCAAATAACAAAAAGGGTTCCTCGCAAGTTTCTTCACTATATTCCCATTATTCCATGTATGCAACGATTATTCAAGTGCACTAGATTGGCACAATTTATGGATTACCATGTAGGCAATAGAAGTCAAGATGACATTATTCAAATGCTTGCGGATGGTTCAACATTTATGGACATAGAGGAAAAGTGGCCACACTTTAAAGAAGAACCTCGTAATCTCAGGCTTTCATTGGAAGCGGACGGTGTCAATCCATTTGGAGAGATGAGATCTGTTTACTCAGTGTGGCCTGTTTTTGTTATCAACAATAAAATTCCTCCATGGATGTCAATAAAGAGGGAGCACATAATGTTGGCAATGATTGTTCCAGGTATTTTATCATTTAAATATAGTTGTCTAAATTTAATTATAAATATTGCACTAAAATGGTCATAATAATTATGTAATGTTTTTGTTCATTTGATTAGGTAAGTACCAAGTTAAAGATAGGAATGTATATATCGAGCCTCTTATTGAAAATTTGTTGGAGTTATGGAATGGTGTCACTATGTATGACGTCTCTAGACCAATAGGACAAAGACAATTTCAATTCCATGCGATGCTTCTATGGACAATACATAATGCCCCGGGGCTAACACATTTTTGTGGTATGTTATAGTGTTTAAGTTGTGCATGAACATAACATTACAATTCAAAAAATTATCATATTTAATCCAATTATACATTATCTTGTAGGTCTTCAAACAAAGGGAAAATTTGCATGTCCTGTTTGTGGTCCAAAGATGAAATCTCGTCATTCAAAAAATTAGGAAAGCAGGTGTTTGATGAGTATAGGCACTTTCTCCACAAAAATCCTAAGTATTGAAATACTGAAAAACATATTTTCAATGGGAAAGAAGAGAATACATCAAAGCCACGAAGAATGACACCTCACCTGTGGAAGTTGGAATATAATAGAATTAATCGTCAAGGTAATGCCATTCCATCTATTGGTTTGTCATAAAACATCTTTTCTATTTTGTTTTGTTTACTGATGATGTGATTGATGATCATGAAGGTCATGAAGGCATAAATGACCACCTTCCTAAGGGACTAAAAAGTTATCCCCAACAATTTAGTAGGTTTCCCTACTACGAGCAGTTACAAATTGTTCATTTGTTTGATAGTATGCATATTGGAAAGAATATAACAAAGACAGTATGGAAAATATTGGATGAAAGGCATGACAAAGAAAAAATGCATGATTAGCATATCTTCATTAAGGTAATTCATGTTATTGTGTTTTTAGTATGTATTTAAGTACTGTGCGTACGTGTACTTTTCATTATGTTACAAAAAAATGAAAAGATAATTTTATAATTGTTGCAGTACGTTCTACCTCTATCTCTCCAAGATGACTTCAACAATAATGTCAAGCAAGTCATATATGATCTTGGAAAATACATGAGGTAAGTAGTGATATTTGTTTAGTTTGTTGTATATATATTATATTTGTGATTTGTTTTACTTGTTATGTAATATATTTTTTTGCGTCTTGAATACCTTGTAGGTGGTTGTCATGTAAAGAAATCCATAAAGACGATATAAAATATTGGAAGAGAAAAAATCCTCTTTTAATGTGTGAAATGCAAAAGTGTCTACCTCCAGCTTTTTTCAATGCACAATAACACTACCTCATACACCAAGTTGAGGAGATTGAATTGTGTGGACCTATACACACTAGGTCAATGTGGATGGTTGAGAGGCACTTCAAATTTTTGAAGGCTTTGGTTCGACAAAGAGCACATCCTAAGGGTTCTATGGTGGAGGGATATATGGTATACCAGACTATGGTGTACATTTCTGAATATCTTCCTAAGTTTGCAGCAAAGATCAACGTGGATCGCATTTGGGATCCCAACAACATTAACAAATTTGAAGGGGAGTACTTGATGAGGAAAGGTAGATTGAGAAAAGTGAGAGGTAATTATAAGATGTTATTGTATTTAATTAATTCTTAATCTTCAAAATAAATAGATTGTAAGACGTCTATTTATTTTTTGTATAGTTGGTCGAGAGTGGGAATGACTACATTTGTATATTGCAAACAATCTTGATTGGATGACGGTATGGATTGAACGTTGTCAACATTTTGGATGCATGTTAACATGGGAAGGTGTGGCTTCATTGGTTAAAGAAGCACATCGTAATGGAGTTTCCAATGTTACGCAAAGGGAAATTGATTTAGCATATGGTTTAAGAGATAAACAGGTACGTATAAATTTATTAATCACCCATATGTTTATCAACTCACAATGCAATAAATTTTACATGTTTGACATATCGCAGGTCAAACACCACAATGCTATGTGCTACAATGGTCATAAATTTTGCATAAAAAAGTTGGATGACATGAAGAAAACTTGTGATTCTGGCATCACTGCAGTCTTTGAGGTGACAAATATTTCATCAAGAAATGACATTCATCCTCAACATTCTCAAAATCGATACTATGGCATTTTGGATGATATACTTGAGTGTGACTTTAATTCCTTCAAATTAGTTTTGTTCATCATCAAATGGTACAGGCTACGATTGAATAAAAATGATCTTGATAGAACTGTTATTGAACATGATAATGGTTTTATAATGCTAAATACAAGGTCATTTGAACCAGTTGGGGATGAGCCCTATGTTCTTCCAAGTCAATGTGAGCAAGTATTTTATTCAGAGGTTCCACATAAACCGGGTTGGTCATTTGTTGTTAGACATGATCCAAGAGGAAGGCCGATAAAGTATAATGTGATGGAAGAAGAAGATACCGAAGAAGTAGAAGATGGAGTGGATGATGATCACGATCGACAGTTTCTCAATGACGATGAAGAATAACAAGAAGAAGAAGAAGAAGATGATGATGGTGATGGTGATGGTGATGGTGATGGCGATGGCGATGGTGATGGTGATGGTGATGGTGATGGTGATGGTGATGGTGATGGTGATGGTGATGGTGATGGTGATGGTGGTGATGGTGATGGTGATGATGGTGATGATGATGGCGAAGACGTTGATGATGATGATGATGATGATGATGACGACGATGACGATGATGATATTGGTGATTGTTTATTACCTATGTGATGGATGGTGATTTATGATACATATGTGATGGATTACATGTTTATGATGACACATGAGATGTGGTGCTAATTGTGATGCTCAATTAAGTATATGATGACACATCATGTGATGCTTATGATGCTAATGATACATATGTATTTATTGTTTTTCAACTTACAAATGTAGTAATGCTTATGATGCTCAATTGATGGTGTTGATTTCAGGTATAGTCCCTGTGTGATGCTGTCACCCTTGGTGGGAATAGGTCATTGACTACAAACATCGTCAACCATTTAGTTGAGGATCCTGCATAGTCTACATAAAGTAAAGGTAAGGAATTAAAAAATTTACAATGATTTTGATGATAACATCTTTTTATTATTTAATACTCTTTTTGTCTACAAAGTTCATGTTGTTCATGTTGTGTACTATGTAATTTCACTAACGTTTTTTATACTTTTTCTTTGTCATAGGCCGACATGGATCCATCACATATCGCGGACAGAGATGTAGCTTGCAACACTTCTACCGAGCAGGTAAACCTCATTGTAATTGTACAAATTAGATAGAAGCAAACTGTTACATTATTATGTTCTTTTTTTTTAGTGATTTATACTAATTTTGTAATTGTTAATGATATTCTTGACACAGACAGATGTTACAGGAAAGGGAAAGGGAGTTGCACTACCTCAACACCTTTCTATAGATGTGGAATCATTAGGGTTAAGCAATGATGACCCTGAAGATCCCACAGACCTTGTGAAATTCTTTAAAATGCATCTTATGAAAATTAGAAAAGAGATTGTTGCTTTGGAAGCCGTGCATCCTACCACTAATGAGATATGACAGAGGTGGAATTATTGTTTAAGACAACAGAAAACTTGCAAGTAAGTAGTAATGAAAGCTTTACTTATAACAAAAGTTCAATAATGGTTTATATTTTATTCTCTTTTATGTCATTAACTAAAATATGTATGTATTGTTTTTACAACAATTTATCCGCCCTCATGAAAGTCGTTCCCACAATCAGGGTGTTGCAGGCTCTTTAGGTGATGACGATTTTCTTGTATTATCACTTGCTTGGCTTATCACTCTAAGTACCCAAAACACATCATACTTGATACTGTCAATTTTCAAAATAAAGGTTCATCCTTGTTTACAATTCTTGCACTTTTCATATATTTAATGTTTGATATATTTAATGTATTATTCTTTAAGTGTTGTCAATGTTACTGTGCAAATGCCGCCACCGCCTCATCAGAGGTCACCGTCACCTATATTGCCGACTGCAATGTCAGCAAAATGTAGCATGCATACATCCTCTAGTGCATGTCATATTGGCCCGCCCATTGTTGGTAGATCCCTCTTTTTCTCTATCTTCTATCATGTGTTTATTTCCCTTCAAGCGTTCTTTGTTGAATTCTAATGCCATTTCATAGTGGATTCATTTTTTGCAGGAGTAGATGCACATGAGGATGTGCCAGAGGCGACTACTGCTAATAACATACCATCATTTCCTGGATCTTCTTGTATTGCTAGTATGGGAACGTTGCAGGCCACATTGGTGGTGAGCGATGAAGAAATGATTCCCTTAAAAATACAAAAGGTTCCAGGTACTTTAAAATTATTATTATATATACTCTAATTGTAATTTACTTTATGATCACTCGTTGTGGACTAATGATCCCATGAATTTTTTGCAGGCAATGATATTTTCTATAAACATCTTAGTGACATTGCATTGCAGATATTTGGGCCCACCATACGTAAAAGGTGGTACATCATATGTGAACTAACCCTAATCCACTTTTGATTTCATATCATTGCTAGAATAGTTTTCCTTTGATACATTTCTTGAAGTGTAGTAAATGTAGCTTCAGTTCATTTCTGAATCTAACAGGTTTCTTTTTTCTTTAAAAGGTGGAATGCCCAAGAAAAAAGGTTAAAAGATGAATTGACAAACCAAATGGTTGAGTGGTTTGGAAATGCCACCTTTGACAAAACCAAGCTCCTTGAAAAAGCTGGCACATATCTAAAGTATGTGAGGGACCAATACAAGACCCATTTGGAGAGGAACCTAAAGTACGAGCATCCCCCCATGATTCCAGAGAGGGAGTGGAAGGACCTGATTTTGGATGCCAAGGAGAAAATTGAAAGGAAAAAAGGAAATACACCACTAGATGTCAGAAGAAGGTACGAGATACTATTAAGAATGTAATTATGTACTAATTAATTACTCTTTATATTTATATAATCTAACATATTTCAAACTTTTTATAGACTGAGTGACACATCAAAGGCAACCAAGGCAAGGCAAGAAAAGAACGGGCAACACAAACTCGGCTCTGGTGGTTACATGAAACTTGCTGCACGAATTGTAAGTATCTCATGTAAACGAAATATTGCATCAAAATATTAATAAATTGCAAACATTTTTTTGTTATCAAATAATGCAAGCAAAATTCACGGTACCAAGCAAAAATGCAGGGCTTTGAATTCAATAGAGCACCCATAGAAGATGACAAGAGAATTGCCTACCAACAAGGCTATTCAACTGTGGCTGATCGGCTACGAGAATTGAGTGGGCATACACAACATTCGAGTGCATCCATCACACAGGTAAATATGGTAAATGGAAGTTGTTTCAAATAGAATACTTTACCAATAATCTAATTGATGTTGAGTTCCAACATAAAGTGACTATATTTGTTTTAAATAAGCAAGCATGATAACAATATGCATGTCATTGGAATGCAACCTGCTAATTATGAAACACCACTTGCACATGAAGGTCCGGATGTGCATCCTAGTAGTGGAGGTATTCATTTGTTATTCAAATTTATTTATTTTGCTATTAATACAAGTATATATATCTTAATTTGTAATTAGAGTAGTAATTAATGTAACCTTTTTTGTTAATATTTTAGAGCATGTAGTCGGTGGTGAGCAAGTGGAGCATGATCTGGGTACACAACCTCAATAACATGATGTTCCCCACTCAGGTAAAGAGGACCACTGTTATTGCTTTAAACAAATATAATTGCAATTGGTGTTCAACATTAATGTAACCTTTAGTATTTCAACTCTAGATGATCTAGAGGGTGTTCAACATTTTGAGGTTGAGGCTACACAAAATGATGTGGCCCCATCAGGTAAAGAGCACAATAATTATGTTCTCTAAATTAATGAAATACTTGTAACAATAATTTTTTTTTTTGAATTTAACCCATTTCTTTGTTATTGCAGAGGACCCCCCTTCGCTTTAGTGTCCTTGTCCTCAGTATAGGAATAGGCATACATTGAGATCTCGAGCAATTGGCAGAACATCTACAAAGGGGGGAAATGATGAAGAAACTGATGTTCCACTTAGTCTTTTCATAGCTTCAAAGAAAAAACAAAGAAAGAAATGATTGTAATCTAACTAATTTGATAATGACTGATTTTTATGTGTTAGTGAATGTAATTATGTGCTAATTAATGGTTATGGATGATATGTGTTAATTAATATTGATGAATGTTGCGTGTTAATTAATGTTAATCAATGTTACGTGTTAATGAACATTATGTGATATTAATGAATGAATGCTATATTTTATTAATGGTAGAAAGAATTAATGAATGAATGTTATAAGATGTTAACGGGGAATTTAGAGTGATGTTAAGGGGAGGGGGGAAGGGGCCAAATGAGCTTCCACCTTCACGTGGTTGGCCCTACTAAGTAGAGAATATTAAACTATTCTCGAAACCAAGCGAAGCTCAACAAGGTAACACACTTTTCAATATTTCATTATGTTGCACAGTTAATCTTATTGAATAATGTATATTGAATCTTAATTGCAGGGTGCAAGTGGAGCCAACACGAACAACACCACCACAAGTTGCTGGGTATAATGAACTCCCATATTGTATTATCTTGTCTGTACATGAACAATATGAGTTGCTTCTAGTGCCGATATCCAAGGTAGTACTGCAAAAGTTATGAATATGCCTCATCCTTGTAAGTTTTTTTATTACTTGTAAGTAATGAATATGCCTTATCCTTTTAAGTTTTTTTATTACTTGTAAGTCATGAATATTGCTCTTTAGTTGATTAAAATTAAATGAAAATCTTTAATGAATACACAAAACTATATACATATGTAGGCGCACCATGGTTGAGATGGTCCAACTCCCTAGTCTCACTCTACAACTAAGCTCATGCCATATATAAATCAAAGACATCTCAAATACATCGTCAGTGGAAAGCAACAAAATACCATTTTCACACATAAGCAAGACATACACAATTGGGCAAAATCACCAAGAGAACGGTAAAAAGTGTGTTTGAGATTGTATCATGGATGCTTTTAAGGATTGTATCATGGATGCAAAAAATATCTTCATTAATCCTTTACTCATGATTGCTATAATACTTCTTTAGACTTCTCATGTCATTTGTTGCACTTCTTCACTATTTTGGACTGAGTTTCAACTATGAATTTGTCTTGACTTATGATTGTACCTAGCTTTGTCCTATCTTTGTAATCTTCCTCTTTGAATTGTGGTTGTAGCTTTGATAATACCTTTTTAATGTTGCACTATTTGTAAGGAGGACAACTCCTAATGCATGTTGCAAATTGTGTTCTAGTGACTGAGACTAACCTAATGCATCTCAGAATGGCATAAATTGCCAGGATGGAGATATAGTAGATGAGTTCAAGATTGTTGTTTTAGAAATTATTTGATTTCTGTGCTTGAAATTTATGTATATACACTATTTATAGTCTACTCTATATTTCCTACTCAGCTACTCCTATTGCTTTAAAATGAAATGTGAATTGATGAATTGTATTCTATAGATGACTAGTGCCTTTCTTCGTTGTTCAATTGAAATAACCCTAAATTACCCAAATGAAACCAGTAAAATATTTGAAAGCATACCAGAAGATAACACAAATTTTAGGCTCAAAGTTAATGGTCTGTATATTTATATTCAATTTGGAAAATCTTACAAAACTTTTGCAACACTAGAAAAAACGCAGATAAATTTTTGCAGAGTTTCTTTACAAATTCTTGTGATCATTTTTCCTCTATCCTGGTATCCATTTATAACATTATGGATGCATACAAGCTTTAGACATCCCTAAGGAAAATTAGTTACAACCATAGCTTCTTTCAAGAAGCAGTTACAAGTCTTTTTCTGTCTCAACGACCTTTTCGGTTGGTAACTCTTCTGCAACATCTTCTAACTGTCCCAAAGCATCTTCCAACTGTTCTGGAGCATCTTCTGCTTGCACCGCATACCTTTTGGTCCACTCTTGGAACACATCATTAGTAGGCCATGAGTAGCCAACAATCTTTTTCTCTAACTTAAGTAACCTTTTCCAAGAGTTTCTTATTTTCATCTCTGATTCCAAAAAACCGTAATGTGATTTTATCTTTTCTATCTCCTCAATTGTTTTAACAAACAAAGAGGTGTCATCTTTGTTAACAATTTCATTTACCCTCAAAGACAAATTATCTCCCAGCTCATCAAGCCATACCTGTTTGTCCTTCAACTGATTTTGGCTGACAAAACCCCTAGGAAATAATTCAAATTTATGCTGGGTATATTCTTTCCTATACAAGTTAGCTTTCCTCTCTACATTGGCTCTTCCTTCTGCTAACTTGGTCAAACCTTTTGCCAACTCACATGTGGATTTGATAGTAACATCGGATTCTGCTTCATCATAGGATCCACACATAAGTTCTAAATCCACTTCTCTTGGCATCCACTTATTCAAAATAGGCTCTAAAATAGCCTTGTCCTCATTTAACTCACACAGAGTGTCTAAAATTCTTTTCATAGTAGTGTGCACAGTGGGGGCCTCTACTGTATCAACAAAACTCAAAATGGTGGCCTTTACCTTCTCTTCATACTTGCTTGCAAACAAGGCTTGAGCCTGTTTCATTTTTTCCAACTTATGTTGAAAAGTCTCAGTTGGTTGAAAACCAGAAGGCACAGGAGAAGGAGGGAATTCTATAATAGGACTGGTAGGTGGAGGTCTTGCTAGAGAAGAAGAGATCACTAGGGTAGAGGACTCACCTCCTTGGTGTTGTCCTACCAACTAACTCTGAAGTCTAGCAATAATAGTATCCCTATTGGCTACCTCCTTTTTGGCTTCATTATAAGCCTTTTAAAATTGTCTCCAACTTGACTTGGAGATCAGCTTTTTCCTTTGCTTCTTTCTTTGCTACTACCACATTAAACTTTGCAGTTTCTAAGACTGTACTAGCAGCTTCTACCACCCCTGTATCCTAGACTCTTTGTACTATCATACCTCCTAGAAGATTAGATCTCGATGTATCTTTCCTTCTTCTACTTTCATCCCTCTTGAGAGACCACATGACCAAAGAAGCATTATCTTTGCTAAATGTCACTCCCTTCATTGGCTTGGTTCCTTTTCTAATTGCTTCAAGAACTAATGCATCTGCTATATCCCATTCAGGGAGGATTAGAACACCAACCTTTGACACCATCTCTCTTCCATCTTTAGGAGTGATAGCTTTGAATTCAACCATGATTTCTTGTTTAACCTCTTCTTCCACTGAATTTGTATCTTTGTGAGGCTGCTCACTCATTCTCTTTTCACATCTAGCCTTGAATTGTTGAATGTTTTGTTTCCATACAAATTACATGAAAGCCCCTGTTGTGACAAAATTGCTGTCAGCTAGAAACTCTTCTCTAGCTTGTTTGACAGTGAGGTCTAATTCTTTTCCCTTTAGCTCACCATCAGTTATATTCATTTCAGCACTAGGTGGCTCTTCCGACATTCCCTCTTGGGTCTCATCATAGGTGCATGCAATTTCATCGAGACTCCCTAACTGTAGCAATTGTTCGGCCACTGCTTGCTCATCTCCTATGTGAATAGGGGATTGAGATGGAGAGTATTGAGGCTCATCGGTTTCAACTTCCTTCCCTACTCTTTGCCTTTTAGGGGAATCTTGAATATCAATGGCATCTTCAATGGACCTTTTTCCTCTTAAAGTGGAAGGCTCACTTGTCACTGGCATCATCACAGTATATTTAGATTTTTTATGCATCATATAATTACCAGGTGGGATAGCCTTAGCAAAGGCAAGCTTAGCTAAGACCAATTTAGCCCTATCAGGATCATTTTGCATTATAGCCTCCCTTTTTTCTTTCAGGGTTTGCATTAGGTCTTCAAAAGAAAGAATTAAGAATCTAACCTTCTCTTCAAAAGGGGTAAAACTAGAAAGAGGGTCATAGCTAGAATCAAATTGATGAATAAAATCAAGTCCTCTTTTGTATGCAACCCACTTCTCCTTTCTTAATTCCTGCTCATCTAAGCTGAATTCATTTCTATTTAAATCTTCAAGAAATTGAAATTGGTGAGGCCTACTTTTACATATGGCCCTCTTTCTGAACATACCATTGAAGAAATCCTTAGGGTTTGCACACCTTGAAACTACAGTTGACAACATATATGGCTTAAATAATTCTTCAAAGTATTTCCAGCCACCTTTGGTAATTACAAAATGATGGGCCATGGTAATAGTTGGGAAAATGGTCCCTTTACCCCTATTGGTCAGCTCAGCCTCTTGTACTCCTCCAATCTATCTCAACACTTCTGCAATCCCTATCTTCAATGGGACCTGATAGGGTAGTAGATAGGGGGTTCCTCCGAAGCCATATACTCTAAAAATAGTAGAAACAAGGTACAAATACATGTCTCCCCAGTTGTGAACAATCTTGATAACTTATGCAAACTCTTTAGGCCTAAGGAATTCCAAAAGAGCCTTAGGAATCCTAGGGTTTTCTGCACATAAAAGAACTCTAATCTTAGATGCAAAGTATCTATCAAACTTTAGAAAACTAGCATCCTCTCTATCCCAAGATAGAACAATGCTCCAAATTTGCACAGGCATCTCCTCTTTATCTTTAACCTTGACCAAATCCATATCTTTTGCAAAATAATCAACACCTTTGAACAAAAACATGTGCATTAACATGGAGTACCATCCAGATGGCCTATCCACCTTACCATTTTTAATCCCTAGAAACCCTACATGAATAGCATCAGTGAGGTATGGGGCAAAATCAAATGTTATTGCCAGGGAAGGGTTTAGAATTTGGGCAATCATTAGCATATAATGGGTTGGCATATGTTTCTCAGCATCTTCTCCAAATATTGGACACAACGTCCAATACATACCCTTAGCTCTTAAAGTAAACAAATTCAGGGAAAATGGTTCCATTGTACTGGGGCCTACAACTGTTAACCCTCCTATTTTAACAAAGAATTCTCTCAATGGGCCACTCCTAATATGATCTCTTTGTGCATTGTAGACTTGAGCTAATGCTTCAAAATCAATAGGCTCAAGATAATTTGAGGCTTCACTAAGCTTGAAAACATTTCTAAACTCATCATCTTTGATTTCAACTAGGGCTGATCCCTTTATATTTCTGATACATCTGGCAGCAGGGTCATAATTCTGTGCGATCAGGGTCAACAAATCTACATCCATGAACACACCAGGGACCACAAGCTTCCCCACATCCAATTCCCAGATGCTATTCAAAGGGGCGGGGGCATGTCTTTGACCAAAACCAACTTTAAAAAGACTTTGACCTGATATCCCTATTTCAAGGTCCCTTAACCAATTTCCTTTGTCATACAGGCCATCCCCAATTTTTAAATGAGGGTTTTTTGGTACTAACTCTTTGGCCCTAGCCTCGACATTAGTTGACATGGTTAACTGCTCTAGAAAGTCATCACAGATGTTTCTGTCCTGATACTTCACCTTTCCTGTCAATTCCCGTCTGGGTGACATTTTGAAAGTATGCAACTATGCCAATTATCAATCAAAGCATTTCTTTAATAGAACAAAACCACAATTCAACAATTTTCAAGCAATTGGTAAGCAAAGAACAAGAAAACCTAATTTCGGCTTGAAGAATTCTACTCTGCACCAACTTTCTCTGCAACAACTTCTTTGAAATGATACCTTCATTCAATTGATGCGAGAGTATATATGACAATTGGGCTTCTTAACTGCGACATTAACATCGCATGCTTCGGCTATCCCTTAATGTCGCATGCTTCAACCGTCCCTTCAGAATTGAATTCATGAAAGAATTCAAAAATTTGGCTCCAACGGGTCAAAACTATCCTGAGTATTTTTTCTTTTCGCTCTTTCGCTATTTTGCAGAGCATAAAACCCTTGCATGTTCATCTAGCGAAGTCACGCCAACCGTCTGATCAGATACAACTTGCACTACTTTTACCTTTTGACTTTTCCTCATTTGGCAATGGGCTAAAATTCCTTTCACTATTTTGCAAATGGTAACCATCGTGCACTTTAACCCAGCGAAACCACGCTAGCCATTTGATCGGATAGAACTTGATCGGTCTTTATCATGTCCTCGCACCAAGCGGTTAAGGCTAACAGTCTTCGCTATTTTGCGAATGGTAACTGTCCTGCTCCTTCGGGCTGTGAATTAGCACCCACTGTTGGATCCTCCTCGAGATACCCACTCTTTAACAACTTTAATCTGGTAGATGTGGGCCCTCTAATTCAACGCTATCCACCCTGGCATTTGATCTCCTAAGAAACCGACGTGGCAACTTCTTACTTGTTGAAAAACTTCCATGGGATCCACTTCTAAACTACCACCTGTGCCTGACAGGTCACCTCTTCATTGGTGGTATGATTCAATCTGTCTGTTGGGCCCACCACCTGGTTGCCAAGTTTATTCTTTGATTTACTTAACCTCGAGGCCACGTGTGACTTTCTGATTTACCACCTAAACCACATGGACTGCTAACTGGACTGCCATGTCATTTCGCTACTTCGCAAAGGCTAAATATCAAGCACCTTTTGGCCGCGAATCAACGTGGGCCATTGATCATTCTCTGAACCAACCACTCTTTACTCTTTGGAAAACCTGCCTGCTTCTGGGACTTGCCACTTTTCGCTATTTCCCGGAGGGTAAAACTTGATCATCTTCATCCCATGAAACCACACGATCCGTCCGATCAAAAGAGAAATGATTGGTCTTTAACTTTAGCTTTACTACCATGTGGACCCACTTTCCTTTTCACCATTTCACGATAGGTAACTCATGATCATATTCATCTCACGAAATAACGTGAGCCATTAGATCTCAGGGACTTGCACTGCTTTTATTCCTTCTATTGACCACCTCACCTGGGCCTACCATCTTTTCGCTGCTTCACAATAGGTAAACCACGAGCATGTCCCGACTATGAATCAATGCGGGCCATTGGGTCAACAAAGAGTTACATGACACTTACAGGGCCCAATAAACATTAGAAAAAAGGCAAAGTAATAGGCGTATAAAATTTAAAATATTTAAGGGACCGGCTAGGTAAATAACAATGGGGGGACACTTCTCATGATAAACGGACCCATCACTTAAGTGGTAAAAAGTAACACAAAATTACAAGGTTTTTACTCAGACAACTTGAAGGTTAAAACTTAAAACCCTTAAACCTTCCCATTGGCTTACAACAAAATAGAGGTAACAAGGCCAATACCAGACTCAAAATTTCAACAAAATTAGCCAATTATGGACCGAGAATATCCATTTTTTAAAACAGTGATAATAGGACCATCTCTTTCGGTGAGTCTTTTTGCACTGATAGTGTTATATCCTCAAAGACCTTTTCTTGTCGATGAGAACCATTTCCACTTTCCTCAAAATCTTTTATCGATGGAGTTACTATCTTCGATGAGTCCTTTCTGAAATTGATTGGCGTTTGCTTTCATCGATGCCCCTATTATATTGACAAGACATTGTTGGGTCTCATTGATACTATTTGAATCTTAGATACTTCGATAGAATGCTTTTAGACTTGTTCGATAACTTATGGGTTATTACGGTATCAATGAAAATGATGATTTCTTCCAAAGAGAGATGGCTTCTATGATTTAATTTCTCAAATCAAGATATTTTACTTAATTCAGATTTGATGCTCAACAGAATGACTGCACTATCACCAATCTATCTTGAAGATTTGACTACTCTTTAGATTATGATTATGACTGTCATGATATTTCATGAGACTGCTCTATCCCCATATGAAGCCCTTTGTTCCCACAAATCAATACTTTGAACTTGACTACAACTTTATAGTGATCACTGTCTTTGTACAGTAAGCTTGCTACTTTCTCAACTTTTGATATATTGGAGGCTCCTAGGATGGTTTCTATCTTATAGTCACAATACCTTGCTATAATTTGTAGCTATTGTATGTTTATTTGTTTTCCACTCTTAACTAGTAGTTCAACCGAATATGGTTCATCTTGGAATCAATGCACATAAGTTATAATCAAACTATAACCAGTCTCCATGGTTGCAAGACCTGAAGAAGGATTCTTATCATCAATTAGATGCATACTTTTGGGAATATAGAAAGACAAAAAAATATATTAGAACCGTATAGTTTGTTGAGTTATAATATGATGTGTTAATTTAGCTAAATAAGGGAACCAATGTTGTATTAGGTTTAATTTCATGATGACAGTTGAAGCTTGTTAGAGATAGGGGATTTGTAGCAGTTGGCTTGTTAGGTTATGTCACAATCCTATGAAGGTCCTTGTAAACCATTAATGTTAGTAGACATGAGATTGTTATGTAACAAATTGGATCAGCTAAACCTAGAAGTTCTGTAACCAATGAATCAACTGATTCAAGTGTATGTTAATTGTCTTATGATGGTCATTTATGACTGTTATTCTTAGTAGACATTAAGAAGTTCGCTAGATAGTTGGTTAGTAAACCAGTGAGTTAGTTGGCTCAAGTGTATGCCAGATGTGGAATATTACATGTGGTATCAGAGCAACCAAGTTCGACATTGAACCTCAGGCTTTCCAGCTATAAACAAAACTATATACATATGCAGACGCACCATGGTTGAGATAATATGCAGGCACACTATATACAAAACTATATTCACAAGTAAATCTTTTATTCAAATCCACAATATGAAACACAAAGTTTACTGGAAGAACACATGTAACCTTATCTCCTTTAGATAATATCACAAGCAACTACCTACAGAAAGATGCAGTAATCCACAACATATACACAAAGGAAAGACGACTGATTATCTTATGTATGTTCACAAAATGGTAAAATAGTAAGCCTGAGGCTATATTCTACTTCTTCTCTAATGATCCTTATTGTTACAAAAGTTCCCTCATTTATATGAGGGTATACATTGTCACCAAGCATCGTGGCTTTTCAACACATAACTATTAATTAGCACTTTTGTTAACAAACTGGAAGATAAACAAGTTCAACATTCCTATGTGTTGAATGCACTTATCATCTTTATACATTAGAACGTCATTGTTTAGTGTTCTCATGTCACTTTCTATCTGGAAATGATTGGATAGAATATGGTTAACACAAAGTGACAATTCTTTGTCCCGATCCAACTCTGCTACTGCTTGATTATTCTCACCAATGAACTCTTTTTTGCATTGTTCGAACGATACTAACTCACCATTATTGTAAAAAGAGGGCACCCTAAGGGTATTCCCATCGTCCAACCTCTGAAGCTCTTTCCTTAATTGATTTGCCAATTCATCATGGGACTTCAAGTAAGCCTCAACTTCAATTTTCTCACCTGGATTAATCAGATTGTTGTCATTCATCATGTCTTCCAACCGAGACCTGAGCCTTTCATGCTCTTTCAAAGATTTGACTGTTCCAGTGTATGTTTTCCAATAGATTTCTGCAACTTGCATCATACAATTGAACCTATGTTCAATGATCTCCAGAATCAACTTATACATCTTTTTCTATACCTTTTCTATTTGCTGAGATGTCTTTTCAGCCCTGTTCCTCCAATACATAGCATCTGTCAAGGCATCCATGGCATCTCTGTCAACACCGTATGTCATCCCTGTTTGACTGGCACCTGTATCAATCTGAAGCAATCTTGCTTGCAGCCTCTGTTTTTCTTCATCGGTTTTCTCATATAGGCTTTTGTATGTAGAATTTTCTTGAACTAGAAACTCTATCTGATCTTGGTTCAGTTTAGTGATATCCAAATTTAGTTTGTTAGTTGTTCTAGGGCCAGTCTTTCCACCCTGTTGCACCATCAAATGTCCAAAAGCTTCTTCTGTATCAACCAATATAGGTCTTTTATCTTTCGGATAGATAGCCCATTATACAAGAGCCTTCTGATCTGGATCATATCCTGATCCTCTAAAGAGTTTATCAATCTCTTTTGGCATCATTTGCCTACTTGGGTCATGTTTCTTGAGGAATCCATCAAACAACAAGGCAGAGTTCATGTCCCATCCAGAGTATAATAGCACACCATCTTCCTTAAGCAACTGTCTTCCATTCTCAGGTGTCATTTCTCTCATCACAAGATCCATCTCCTCTTGTAACTTTTGAAGCTGCTGCTCTTCTTCACTATTTCTCATGTTATTCCTAATTTGAGATCCTTTATGTTGATAGAGGAATGCAGTGAACTCCTTGGAAGCAATGAAGTCACTATTAGCAATGAAATCCTCATGTTCTAGGAATCTGATGTCAGCCACTTCTTGGACATTTAGTTGTCCTGTTGCCAAGTCTATCAGTGTATCCTATTCATAACCAGGGGGTAATCCTCTCGAGGAGTGAATGGAATGATGCTAGATGTGGAAGTAGGAGACATATGAGCCAAAGGCTCTGTATTCCTAATAGTATCAATGTAACCCCTAAAAACATGAGGTGGGACTCCCTCAAGTATTTCCAATTCATGCTCCACAAGTTTGTTGGCTAACTCCAAGGGGTCTTCAATCTTTTGTAGCACGTTCTCATCCATTTTCCTTCTAAAAAGCTTCCATTTATAAGCCTGCATCGCTTTCTCAAACTTTATTCGCTTCACTCTGGCCTCTTCTCTGCCAATGTTCTTAATGAGGTCATCTAGTAGGTAAGATTTATGCTCTCCAGCCTTCAACTTTTGTGATGACCGGGCTATCCTTATGTATCCTTCAGGATCAAAATTGGGCCTTGGATCCCTCATAGCCATGCCATAATAATCCAATTTTGTCTGCAGCAGGCCATAACTCTTTGAACTTTTCACAATAAAATCTGAAAATACTAACAACCCAGGTACAATTGATTGTTTCCCATGGCTTGTCAGATGCTCTGTACTCACTATTGACAGTTGCCTCACAATTTCCAGAAAAGACAATCTGTTAGGGACTTTAAGTGGTAGTAAGTGTGGTCTCCCTCCGAACCCGTATACCCTGACTTGTGTGCAGTTTGAAAAACAATACCAATCTCCCCAATTGTGTTCAATTGAGGGATCTTCAGCGAAATCTTTTGGTCTTAGGAATCTTTGAACCTCTAGTGCAAGGGCATGATTGCACGGGCATTCCAATAGTCTATATAATGGCTTGACAAAGAACTCCTCAAAATGCCAATATTGATTATTCGCACACCTCTGGTCCCATGAAGAAACCCATAGTTGCACTAGTTTTCTCATCCCAACATTGTCATATGTCCTGACACATAACTCTTTTGGTCATAACCCTTCATCTTGGCCCACATACAATAGCATATGCATAAGTAAGGAATAATGCTTGAAATGAACATTAATGACACCCCCCTTTAACTTTTCTAACCCATGATTCAAAACCTCAACCAAATAAGTAGAAAAATCAAAGAAGCGGGGGTCCTTAGACTGCAAATCGACACAAATGACCATGGCTACAACATCCATCAAAGGATGGTCTTTTATCCCTAGCACTTGGGCAACATAGTAATAGGTATACTTGAAATATGGATGGAAAGAGTTGACATCATAGGGAGCTTTGTCATCCTGACCTAGTGGCACTAAGGACCCTGTATTCCTAGGTCTATGCATAGGGAGTCTCCACATTTTGTAAATGTGCTCTAGGTTAAAATATTCACTTGTTAACTTCTTGAGGTCAATCAATTATTCAAATCCCTAATCCAACTCGAACACGGTGTCAATAACCTCCTTTCTGATTGCAAGAATTGGCTCACCCATGTAGTTATATATGGTCCTAGTTTTAGGGTCATAATTGTTTGCCAATGCCTTCATGAGCTCCAAATTCATGAATACATTAGCCACAGCTAACCTTCCTAAGTTCAATCACCATAAATTGTTGATAGGTTGAGGGGCAACTCTTCTGTTGTACCCATATATGAATAATTCATACCCTCTCAATTCTGTCCATATGTCTCCAAGATCCTCAAACCGGTCCTTTAGGCCTTCCTCATCAACTCTAATCTTCTTGGACCTCAAACTCATTGGTGGCCACTGGTCAATTAGGTCCTGGGCCAAAGAACGCCCTTCCCTTTTCTGTCTTTTAGGTTTTTCTTCTGCAGCGATAGGTTCTTTTCCCTTTCTGGTCTTATTAGTTTTAGATGATGATTCCATTTGAATTTTAAAAAAGAGATCTATGTGCAAACAATGTACTTTGAATTACTGAGCTTTATCTGTGAATTCTCCCAATTCCTACTTTTAGTTCATCGCCTGTGAATTCCTTAATGTTGTGTCCTTTGATGTTGATCCACTACTTATGGCGTATTTAATCAGTTAGTAATGGCGGTTTGGACAACGATCACTCGGGCACACATTTGAATTTAATGGCGATGTGACCTTCCGTGGGATTTGTTTCTGATTTTCGCGGCAATCAATAATCATTTTGATGAGGATATGTCTTTCGATCATTTCTTCTTTAGTCCATCGATCTCTTTGTTTCTATCGACAATACTTTTGTTTTGAATATTACTTCGATGAATTATTTTTTACCTTCATTGAAATACTATATTCGGTCAATATGGTTGTCTCCTCATTGAAACATATCTAATATCCATCGGGTCTTATGTCGAAGAAACCTTGGGCTTCGGTGTGCTCCTTTATTTTTCCATTGAAATACTTCTTTCATCGATATCACTATGCCCTATTGATGAATGAGTCTATTATCTCACCGATAAAGTTACATCAGCAAAACCACGCATATCAAGAACATGCCTTTTAACCTCCTCAAAACCTATATCCTCATCGATATCTTTTATCGATATAGCTTCCTTTTGTCGGATCGATATTATTCTTTCGGTGGGTCCTTTTTATGTTGCACCTTTAGTGTTATTTCCTCGAGAACTTTTCCCATTGATGAAGACCCTCTCTGCTTTCTTCGATATCTTTTGTCGATGAAGTTATTATCTTTGGTGAGTCCTTTCTGGAATTCATCGGCGTTTCCTTCCTTCGATGGCTCTTTTATATCGATGAGACATCACTGGGTCTCATCGATCCGAATTCAAAAGGTATCGATGAGACCCAACGATGTCTCATCGATATAAAAGAGCCATCGAAGGAAGGAAACACCGACATCGATAATAATAATTATTTTTTGATAAAAATTATCATCGTCGGAATTACGATGACTACCAATCTTTCGACCGACGATGTAATCGGTGGACATACAGCATCGGCAGAGTCCATTGGATTGTCGTATTTCCGATGGGTATGACATCGTCGACCAATTTGATGCCGAGTTTTCGACGGTTGATTTTGTTGGCACTCCGATGAAAATTCGTTGCAAATCTGACAAATAGCTGTCAAAAATCAGCTCCGAATGTACTAGTGCAAAATTGCAAAGGGGTGCAATTTTAGGATGCTACAAGAATATTATAAAAAATTGTATTATCAAAGACAAAATTTTTCAGAGGAAATGATGTCAATGACAACTTCAGTAGACACATTTTCTAGAGCATCAACAACTGGCAACAATCCAAGTTTTCTTGCTATGCCCTTGACCAATTCTACAGTTTCTACCTTTAGGTTTTCTGCAACATGTATATCTTCTATAAGAAAATCTATTCTATGATTGGTTCAGAGCTCAAATTTGCATACTTGTATAAGAGAATATTTATTCTCCTTAGAAAGGGTATTTCCTACAACTTCTAGAGCATACTTCTTAATTTCTCGATCTTCTTTAATTGCCTTTTGTCTAATCTTATCCAAAACTTTCCAAAGATCTTATGGTATATCCTTTTTCAAATATTCTCAGATGACATTTAATCTAGTGCTTATCCTCATTATCAGCCTCGATATACATATTACCTACTTCCTTTCATTCTCCTTATAGAGCTATCAAGTTAAACAAAGTTTCTACGTCCAGGGATTCCTTGACTACTTGCTTACCTTTTCCTTTTTGGACCTGAATTTTGAATCCTTCTACTTTAGATTCATCTTCTTTAGATACAACATCAATAATGTTTCTTCTAACTTCTTTTGACTTTCCTTTCTTGGATGGAGTGGATGTGGGAATCTCCTTCTTCATCTTAGTCGGTTTATCATTTACTTCTTCTAGAGATGCCTTCTCCTTGACATGCAAATTAGATAAAGTAGCGATCTTGCTGGATTTTTTTACCTTCTCAACTTATTCTACAGAGACACCAACTTTCTTTAAGGATTCATCGATGACATTTTGAACATTTTTCTTTCTTTCTTTCTTGGTTTGTTCCATATGAACCTTCATAGACTTTTCTTGAGCAGTCCCAAACCTTTCTCGAGTTTCATCAACTAGACTTTCCAATAGAAGTTTTGCCAAACCTTCCAACATATATTCAAAGACTTCATAGCCTAATGCTAAAACCCAACTAGTTCTAGGAACTATAGCTTCCATAATGCACTTTTCAACCGTGATAAGAAATGTGATACCATTTTTTTAGTTTTGCACAATGGACTTGGGGATCCTTTCCTTGTTATGCATTTTAAATTGAAAGACAAAGAAAAATGAGGTAAATGATTCTTCTTGTGCAATGTACTCTTGAAACCTCCTCAAACATTCTAGAACCTGATGTGTCATAGGGATGTCCTGAACCCAAAATACCTTGCCAATTTTGAGAATATCATGCATGAAGTAAAACAAGATGAACAGAGCTAGGGTTCCATACTTAAATACATGCTTCTTTTCTTTGCATTGCTTCAAATTTTCAAGGAATTACGCTTTCAATATCTTTCACAAATCATAATCAATGTTTTTCTCCATCATATCATAAGCCATGTTGACTATAGTGGCTGGAAACAAATTGCCCCGGTTGGTAAAGTAGTTCTTATTGCCAATCATCAATGATTCATACTACATGACAAGGTTCGTAATAGTACAAACTAATAGAGACTGGCCATCAAAGATTGCCTTGGTTAAATTTTCAAACTCTTTGTTCTTAGTAGCCTTCAATGCACCTAAGTCACTCAATCTGGTTACAACTTTCATTGCATCCTTGGTAATTTGGAATGATTCTTTAATCCATATGAACTCATCATGAAATCTACTTATTTCCATTCTAACCCGCTTTTCATCAAAGAAAAAATTGGGAAAAAGATTCCATACATCCAGCTTCTTGTCGACTAGGGTTTGATATTTTGGCTTAATTTTGAAATCATCTCTAGTCAGCTTGTCTAATAATTTATGGAGTTTTCCATGATCATATTCTTCCAAGTTCACATGAATGTATGCCCTAATATCCTCAGTCGGTAAAAATCCAAAGAGAATTCTTGAAAGCGCACCCATCAGATCATTTTCAAGTGATTTGTTTGAGTATTTCTTGAAGCTTGGTTGGATTTGAGCATTAATATCAACAACAGTAGGAGTAGCCATGGATGTAGATGTTAAAAGTAATGAATTTGTAAGAATTATAATTTTTGTAGCTCGTCAAGAAACCCTAACCCTTGAATCACCTTTTCACTTCTTTAAATCTTTCACCTTGAGTGAAAAATAACAATGAATTCTTATTTTTAACCTTTTTCCATCTACATGCTCATAATAAATGCAAAGAGAGAATATAGTATTGCTTTACTATTTAACCACTCTATTTGTGTCCATAGAGACCTTTTGGACTTCCGCATTCTACCAAGGTTCAACATTTTCCAACAAAATCTTCATTGTCATGGATGAACCTGTTGAACAGAATGTACCATTGAGAGGGGGGTGAATTAGTGGTTCCTAAATTATTTTCCTTTTAAACAACCTTGGAATATCGGTTATTACCCTAAGCAATAAACAATCAAACTGGTAAGACAAATATAGATATCAAAAGAGGCAAATACACAAATACAACCCACAACACCAGATGTACGAGAAAAACCCAATATGGGAAAAACCTCGATGAGAAATGTTGCTGGAGTCTACTGCTCCAATACAACCTCACAATGAAACAATTAATTACAATGATTTAGGGCACTGACCCAAGGAGCACCAACCCCTATTGATTTAGGGCACCAATTCAAGGAGCACCAAGCTCCAAATCGGTGTTGTACAATGAAATACAATTTAAATACAATTATAGCACCAGATTGCAAATGAGTTCCGCAACACCTGATCAATGACTTTATGTCGGTTAACAACCTCCTCTTCTTCACTAGTTCTCACACTGATGTTTATCAGATGACTCTCTTTGATCACTCACCAGTTACATCGAGCCTCTCTTCTTTCTTCCTCAAACTCTGTCCACATGATGTCACTCTCGAATGCCTTCTTGATCACACACCTCATCGGTTAGCTTAACTGTTAGACCTGCAATAGTTTACCGATTACTTTGTCTCTACCAGTTAGATCCTCTCACCAATTCGCCTGCTAAATCACTCTGCAAATTTCATAGAATAAACTCTATGGAAGATGATATTTCTCCTTGCTGAAGCTCTCTTCTCTCACACTCTTCACATGAAGCATCGATAGATTTCTGTCTCAAGCTCACATATTTATCATCTAGGGTTCCCACCAAAACAACATTCAAATAGTGTTGTGTTAGGTTTTGCCTTCACCAACTCGATCCGTAATGGATTTGATTCAATCTTCTTTTTCAGAGAGATGATCTTCATGTCATAGATTAACACCACCAACACCTTGCATTCCAATGTGTGTTTTCTATATCTAGAGGTCTGCACCATGCTTTTCTACATTTCTCTATCACACATCATTAATAGCTCGGTTGTTTCCTTGAGCAAACAGGTACGAAGATCATATATTCTTGCAAGATAAGTTCAATTGCTTGCCAGCTTGTCTTCCTCAAGCCGCAATCTTTTGGCAACCTCCCATGACTTGTGGGTTCTTCATAAAAGTCAACCTGCTTGCTGATTGTTACGTCGATGCACACTTCACCAACCTATGCATTATCACCACTTGGCTTCTAGCCGTCATCTTTGGCGACATCCACCTTTGCTTGGTTTGCTATGTCGGTTTGACATTCTTTGTTGACCAAGATTGACTACTGCTTCAACTCACCTTACCGATATAACCTAACTCCACTGGTGGGCCTTCATACCTGCAAACCTCTAAACCTTTGTCCATGGTTCAACTTGGCCTTCAATAACACATGTTGGTCCTACTACTCAGTCCATTTACTGACAACATTAATCTTCTCTGAGTATATGAGTTTACATCCTTCAGTACTTCTCTTGCTTGCTTGCTTTGTCTTGCCGCTAGTCCTACTTTATCGGTAGATAATGCATTTCATGTGTACCTGTAGCTTACCCACAATCTATTTACATACATATGGATTGACATCATCATGTCTTACTTCTCCTATACCGGTCACCACATCTTACTCACTGGTGACCATGCCAAACCAGTCGACATCAATGACAACTTAACGCCAATAATGCCAACAAAACCAACATGTTGTAACTACAACCTCACATGTTTTGTTAGGAGAAAAAGATTTCCAAATTTTCTCCCCTTGGGCCAAAGCCTCATGGTCTTAATTGTTGGAACACGTGTCTGCACTTGAGCTACATGCAACCTTGACTTCTTTCTTCCTCCAAATTTTCTTCATCTCAGCCTTCACATCTTCCTTGTTGATTTTGTTTACTAGAATACTTGTTTTGGTTTCTCCACTTCTGCAATATCTTGCAATGTTTCCAGGCTAGTTATAGAGCATCTATCATTTCCTTGACCTGTATTGGTTAGCCTTATGTCTAAACATTTTTCATGTATAATAAGGACCTAAAAAATGGCTATTTCTATTTTGATCTATTATAGCATGATTCTTACATTGACTAGATTTATGACCATAATTGTCACAAGTATAACATCTACCAAAGAGATTTAGTATTTTGATTCATTCTATTTATACATGAAAATCAACCTGGAACCTAGGCTCTGATACCAATTGTTGAACACAATGTACCACTGAGAGGGGGTGAATCAATGGTTCCTAAATTCATTTCCTTTTAAAGAAACCTTGGAATACCAGCTATTACCCTAAGCACTAAATAATAAAATCGGTAAGACAAATGTAGATATAAAAAGAGACAAAGACACAAATACAACCCACAACACTAGATGTATGAGGAAAACCCAAAATGGGAAAAACCTTGGTGAGAAATGTTGTTGAAGTCTACTGCTCCAATCCAACCTCACAATGAAACAATGGATTACAATAATTTAGGGCACCAACCCAAGAAGCACCAATCCCTACTATTTTAGGGCACCAACCCCTGCACCAAGCTCCAACTCGGTGTTGTACAATGAAATACAATTTAAATAAAATTATAGCACCTAATTGTAAATGAGTTCTACAACACCTGATCAATGACTTTCTGTCAGTTAACAACATCCTCTTCTTCACTGTCTCTCACATTGCCGGTTATCAGATTTCTCTCTCTAATCACATACCAGTTACTCCTAGCCTCTCTTCTTTCTTCCTCAAACTCACTCCATACTATGTCACTCTCAGATGCCTTCTTGATCACACACCTCACCAATTAGCTTAATTGTTAAACCTGTAACAGTTTACCGGCTACTCTATCTCTACCGATTAGACCCTCTCACCGGTTTGCCTGCTAACTCACTCTGCAAAGTTCTTAGAATAAACTCTAAGATGATCTTTCTCCTTGTTGAAGCTCTCTTCTCTCTAACTCTTTGCATCAAGCATCAATAGATTTCTGTCTCGAGGTCACATATTTATCATCTAGGGTTCCTGCCAAAACATAATTCAAACAGTACCATGTTAGATTTTTCCTTCACCAACTTAATATGTATTGGATTTAATTCAACCCGCTTTTCTAGAGAGATGATCTTCATGTCATCAATCAACACCACCAACACCTCGCATTCCAATGTGCACTTTCTATATCTGGAGGTCTGCACAATGCTTTTTTGCTTTTGTTTGTCACATACCATTAATGGCTCAATTATTTCCTTTAGCAAATGGGTATGAATATCGGATCTTCTTGTAGAATAAGTTCAATCACTTGCTAGCTTGTCTTCCTCGAGCCACAATCTTTTGGCAACCTCCCATGACTTGCGGGTTCTTCATAAAAGTAGACCTGCTTGCCGACTGTTACATCAATGCACACTTCACCGACTTGTGCATTATCACCACCTGGCTTCTAGCTGTCATCTTTAACGACATCCACCTCTGCTTGGTTTGTTATGTCGATTTGACGTACATTCTTTGTTGACCAAGATTGACTATCAGTTCAACTCACCTTACCGGTATAACCTAACTCCACCAGTGGGCCTTCATACCTGCAAACCTCTTCTCTGTCAGGTGTTCAACTTGGCCTTCCATTAAATATGTTGGTCCTACTACTCAGTCCATTTACCGACAGCACTAATCTTTGATGAGTATCCCGATTTACATCCTTTAGTTATTCTTTTGCTTGCTAGCTTTGTCTTGCCAATGGTCCTGCTTTATCGATCATGTGGTTGGAGCAACCACTGTCTACAACAAATAGATTTTTCCTTTCAGCATGTAGGGTAGTCTACATTATCAGACTTGATTTTGCCTTATCCTTTTCTTTCTCAATCCATACCGGTTTGGTTTCGTTCTTCTTATCAGCTGCAATTTTGTGCTCTAGTTTAACTACCGGTTCTTGATCAAGATTTGTCCTCTTCTGCTTGATTTTCCCATTTTTATAAAACTTTGCTATATGTCTAAACTCTTGACAGTTATAGCATTTCACATTTTCATTGAAAGATGAATCTTTGAAACTATTGTAGGACATCGGTTTACTCTTCCTACATTCAAAATTCCTATGACCAAATCCATTGCACTGATAATAGAAAACATTCATATCCCAGAGCGCATTAAATGGATTTCTACTTTTAGAACTCATAGTGGGCTTATTGGTTAATCTACAGTCAGCTACCCTATGTCCAAATTTGTTACACTGATAACAATAACCATGAAATTTTGGAACATATTGGTTGCCTTGGTCCTGCAAATGTCTACATCATCAGGGGTCTTCCTTTCATATTGCTGACTCTAGTAAATCCTTCATGATCAACTCTTGCATTTCTCCTAGGATCTGCATGTTTGTACATTGAGTGTGGCCTTTGGTTCATTGATTGCGTATACCAGTTTGTGTGGCGGTTTCTAATAGCATTTGCATAAGTCTTCTTACCGGTATCCTTGCTTACCGTGAATGTCTTCTTCTCTTCACCTTCACTTGAAGAAGTGAACTATATTTCCTTACCGAATGTGTCCTTGCTATTTGAACTTTTTCCTTCTTCAAATCCTAAGCGACCGGTATCTTTAGATGGCTTTTGTTTGCCCAACATCTTGTCCAAGGCTGCGATGTTGCCTTCATATTTGTTTCTCACTTTCATTTCTTCCTTACTTTTTTCCAGCTCCTTTTTGAGCTTCACTATTTTTGCTTCCAGATCTTGATGCTCCTTTTCCTTCTTCATCAGATCAGAGGATGTAACTTCACATATCCTCTTGGCTTCTTCCAACTGGATTTTCAAGTCAGATGTAACTTGATTGGACTCATCCAGGGATTTCTTCAAGAGACCTTGTTCATCTACTGTAGCAAGCTTGAACTTCTTGAGTTCTCTTTTTGTTTTACTAATCTCTTCAAGAGCACTTATGAGCTCACCTTCTAGATCCACTTTGGCCTCAATGTCTTCTTCTTCATCATCTTCACCAACCAGTTCATCAAATGCCAGAAAGAGATTAACTTATCTCTCATTATTACGGTAGTCATCTTTTGATGCACTTTCTTTGTCTGTGGCATCATCCTCAATAGCATATAGGTTGTTGTGCTTTCGGTAGCATCTTCTTCCTTTCCGGTAGACATTTCTTTCTTTGTCTTTACCAACAAATCTGCTAAAATTTCTTGAGTCATCTCCATGGGTTTCATTATAAGGACATTTTGTAGCAAAGTGTCCAAGTTTACCACAGTTAAAACATTTGAATGGTAACTTTCCTTTTTAATTTCCAGATCTTCTCTTGAGCGTTCTAACAAAGCTTGCTACATCTACATCTGATTCTTCACTGGATCCTTTATGAGCAACGTCTTCCTTTCTCTTCTTGGTGCAGTTGAATGTTGCCTCTTTTCTTGAGGATGCTTCACCGGTTGTTCTCATTTCATAGGTTGTTAGAGATCCAAATAGCTCATCCATTGTGAAAGCCTTCAGATCCTTGGCTTCCTCTATGGCAGAAACCTTATTATCATACTTAGATGTGAGAGATCTAAGTACCTTCTTGACAATAATCTCATCTGCAATTTCTTCTCCAAGTCCTCTGATGGTGTTCACAATTTCATCTATTCTGTGACGGTAGTCTATAATATTTTATTCATCCTTCATCTTGATTCCCTCAAGTTGACCCCTTAGTGCCTGCAGCTTAACCTCTTTGAATTTTGCATCTCCTTCAAATAACCTCTACATTTTATCCCAAATCTCCTTGGAGGATGCACAATGTATGACCTTGACAAACTCATTATCAAACAACCTGCTTAAGATAACATGTTTAGCCTTTGCATTATTCGCATACTCCTTCTTAGCATCTAGATCAATGGGAGGAACACAAGGGACAATATAGTCATTCTTGACATACATCCACACATCAAAAAGAAGGGATGATATATAGGTCTCCATTCTTCTGCTCCAAAATGCATAGTTAGATCCATCAAACATGGGAGATTTTGATGAGACATACTCATTTCTTTCCATTGTGTTCTAAGACCAGAATCTACCAAGCTTTAATCAACTGGGAACCTAGGCTCTGATACTAATTGTTGAACACAATGTACCATTGAGAGGGGGTGAATCAGTGGTTTCTAAATTCTTTTCCTTTTAAACAACCTTGGAATACCAATTATTACCCTAAGAACTAAATAGTCAAACTGATAAGACAAATATAGATATCAAAAGAGGCAAACACACAAATATAACCCACAACACCAGATGTACGAGGAAAACCCAATATGGGAAAAACCTTGGTGAGAAATGTTGTTGAAGTCTACTGCTCCAATCCAGCCTCACAAGGAAACAATGGCTTACAATGATTTAGGGCACCAACCCAAGGAGCATCAACCCCTGCACCAAGCTCCAACTCGGTGTTGTACAATGAAATGCAATTTAAATACAATTATAGCTCCTGATTGCAAATGAGTTCTGCAACACTTGATCAATTACTTTCTGCCGGTTAACAACCTCCTCTTCTTCACTTGTTCTCACACTGTCGATTATCAGATTACTCTCTCTGATCACTCACCAGTTACTCCTAGCCTCTCTTCTTTCTTCCTCAAACTCACTCCACACTATGTCACTCTTGGATACCTTCTTGATCACACACCTCACCAGTTAGCTTAACTGTTAGACCTGCAACAGTTTACCGGTTATTTTGTCTCTATCTATTAGACCCTCTCACCGGTTTTCCTACTAACTCACTCTGCACCTTTCTTAAAATAAACTATAAGGAAGATGATCTTTCTCCTTGCTGAAGCTCTCTTCTCTCTAACTCTTCGCATCAAGGATCAACAAATTTTGTGTCTTGAGCTCACATATTTATTGTCTAGGGTTCCTACCAAAACAACATTCAAACAATGTCGTGTTAGGTTTTGCATTCACCAACTTGATCCATATTGGATTTGATTCAATCTTATTTTCTAGAGAGATGATTTTCATTTCATCGATCAACACCACCAACACCTCACATTCCAATGTGTGTTTTCTATATCTAGAGGTCTGCACCATGCTTTTCTGCGTTTCTCTGTCACATGCCATTAATGGCTTGGCTGTTTCCTTCAGCAAAGGGGTACGAAGATCAGATCTTCTTGCATGATAAGTTCAATATATTTCTAGCTTATCTTCCTCGAGCCGTAATCTTCTGGCAGCCTCCCATGACTTGCAAGTTCTTCATAAAAGTCAACCTGCTTGCAGACTATTACGTCGATGCATACTTCATCGACCTGTGCATTATCACCACCTCACTTCCAGCTGTCATCTTTGGCGACATCCACTTCTACTTGGTTTTTTATGTATGTTTGACATTCTTTGTTGACCAAGATTGACTACTGGTTCAACTCACCTTACCAGTATAACCTAACTCCATCAGTGGGCCTTCATACCTGCAAACCTCTTCTCTATCGGTGGTTCAACTTGGCCTTCCATCAAACATGTTTTTCCTACTACTCAGTCCATTTACCGATAGCATTAATCTTCTATGAGTATATTGGTTTACATCCTTTAGTTCTTCTCTTGCTTGCTTGCTTTGTCTTGTTGATGGTCTTGCTTTACTAGTAGATGATGCATTTCACGTGCACCGGTAACTTACCTGCAATCTACTTACATACATATGGATTAACATTATCATGTCTTAATTCTCCTATACTGGTCACCACATCTTACTCACCGATGGCCATGCCAAACTAGTTGACATCAATGACAACTTAATGCAAATAATGCCAACAATCTCTCCCTTTGGCATTGATGTCATCTTACTGCAAGAATTTACACTGGTAGATTTCTCCCCCTTTGATAGAATGACAAAGGGTCAGGGCACTTTATACTCCCCCTTTGATTCATACCTATCTCCCCCTTAGTCAAATCTTCTCTTAGAGATTACAGCCGATACTGAGAGACACAACCTTGAACTTTCCCTATGATTAGCATGTGGTTCAAGAGTTATAGAAGCTACTATGACCTCCCCCTAAACCATATAACTCCTTACTAACCTAAGTGCATAAGGCAGGTGACACAACTCCCAACTTATGTCTTAAGTACTCAAAAGTGCTTACCGACAATGATTTGGTGAAAATGTCTGCCACTTGTTCTCCAGTAGGGACATAGTCTATCTTTACTTCATGTCCTTCAACCTTCTCTCCAAGAAAATGACACTTCATGGCTATATGCTTTGTCTTGGAATGCATGACTAGATTATTTGATATGTTGATGGAACTTGAATTATCACACCAGATGGGAATAGGATTAGAGATGTCCACCTGTATGTCCATGAGGGTTTACTACATCCAAAGCACCTAAGAACAACATGTAGCAGCAACAATGTATTCTGCTTCAGTAGTTTATAGGGAGATTGACTCCTGCTTCTTGCTATGCCATGAGACCAACTGGTCACCTAAGAAGAATACAACCTGCCCAATAAGCATCAATGTATGCTTCCTAGATGAATTCCCCTTGTTTAGGGGACCACAATCCATAACTGAGTGTTCCTTGCAAGTACCTAAAAATTTTGCTTACAACATTCATATGTGACTACTTAGGTGTAGCTTGAAATCTAGCCACCATGCACACTGCCTGCACTATCTCCCGTCTAGAAGTAGTAAGATACAATAAGCTACCTATCATGGATCTATACAATGTCTGATCCACCACTGGTGATTCATCATTCTTGCTTAAATTTCTTCCGATCACCATGGGAGTAATTACTGATTCGCAGTCCTCCATTTGAAATTTCTTCAACATATCCTTTGAATACTTGGTTTGTGAGATAAAGATTCTATTATCTTGTTGTGATATCTTCAAACCAAGGAAGCATGCCAATTCTCCAAGCATTGACATCCCAAATTTTGACTGCATCTGATCAGCAAATTTTTGCAAAGGGTGTCCTTGTTGCATCCAAAAATAATGTCATCTACATACACAACCACAATGATCATGTGGTTTCCATATTTCTTGATGTATAAATTATTGTCAACACTCCCCTTTTTGAATTCTTGCTCCTTCAGGTACTGATCTAGCCTTGAATACCATACTCTAGGAGCTTTCTTTAAACCATATAAGGCTTTCTTCAACTGGCACACAAATGTTTCATCATCATATAACAGAAAGCCTTTTGGTTGCTCCATGTACACTTCTTCTTCCAAATTTCCATTGAGGAAGACAAATTTTATATCCATTTGATATACTTTATAACCCTTGTAGGCAGAAAAGGATAGAAACATTCTAATTGCTTCTAATCTAGCTATTGGTGCAAATATTTCTTCAAAATCAATGCCCTCTACTTGAGAGTAACCCTTGCACACAAGTCTAGCTTTATGCCTAACAATTTTACCTTCTTCATTCATCTTATTCTGGTAAACCCATTTGGTGCTAATGATGCTCTTGTCTTCCAGTCTAGGGACTAATTCTCAAGTCTTGTTCTTCTTAATTTTCTACAACTCTTCTTCCATGGCATCCATCCATTATTTACTTTTGCTGGCCTCATTGAATGTTTTAGGTTCTACTTCAGTCATGAGGAAGAAGTTGACTTGTTCATCATTCCGGACAAGTCTTCTCCTAGTCTGCACACCATCACTCTTATTACCTAAAATATGCTCTTTTGGGTGGTTCATTTGCACCTACCAGTTAGGAGCCTTTTTGGATGCTTCTTCCAGTTCATTGTCTAACTGAGCTTCCTCACCTTCATATCTGGAATCATCATACCAGTTTACCTGCGATTGTCTTCCTTTGTGCATATCCTCATCAACTCTTACATGCACACTCTCAATGACTCTTCTTAGTCTTTTGTTGTAGCATTTATAGGCCTTGCTGTTAGATGAGTAACCAAGGAAGATTCCTTCATCACTCCTGGAATCAAAACTACCAAGACCATCCATATCTCTCTTGATAAAACACTTGCTTCCAAATACCTTGAAGTATTTGACTGATGGTTTTGATTCATACCACAACTCATAAGGTGTCATTCTGTTGTTTGTTCTTAGTTGAACCTGATTCAAGGTATATGCAGCAGTATGAACCGCTTCCTTCCAATATGTGTTTGACAAACTGGCCATCTCCTTGACTATCCTTTTCTTCCTTTCCACCACACCATTCTATTGTGGTGTCTTAGGGACTGAGTATTGCCTTCTAATTCCATGTCTTTCAAAGTAATCTTCAAACTCATTTGATGTGAACTCTCCACCCCGGTCTGATCTTATAAATTTCATCTTGCACCCACTTTCCTTCTCCACTATCTTCCTAAAGATCATGAATCTATCAAATGCTTGTGATTTATCTTGTAGGAAAGTGACCCATGTCATTCTTGAATAGTCATCAATGAAGAGCATAAAATATATTTCATCGATAAGAGATCTTGTCCTATTTGGACCACACAGATCTGTATGTACAATTTCAAGTGGTTTTGAGGTGTTATGTTATTTTGTTCTGAATCTCACCTTAGTCTGCTTCCCTTTCACAAATTCATCACAAAATGTGCTTACTGGTTTGATAATGGGTGGAATATTTCTAACACACCCCTTTTTGCTTACTACAACTAAGTTACCACAACCAGTTGCCATCCACTTGTCCCAACATACATTGAGATTCAAAACATTCTTTTAGATTATATACATTACCATCTGTCCTCTTTCCTTCAGCTACAGTCTGACCGATACTCTCTCTCTTTATCTGGAAGTCGGTAGAATGAAAGGTAAATTTATAACCTTTGTCACACATCTGACTCACACTCATCAAGTTGTGCTTTACGTCTTCCACATAATACACATCATGTGCTTTCAATTTTCCATCAATGTTTAGAGTAGCTTTTCCCTTTATTTCGATAGATGAGTTGTCTCTAAATCTCACTGAACCACCATTCCAATCTTCAAGCTTGATAAATTTCTTTTTATCAGTGGTCATGTGGTTGGACCAACCACTATCTACAACCCATAGATTTTTCCTTTAAGCATGTAGGGCAGTCTGCACTATCAGACTTGATTCTGCCTTGTCCTTTTCTTTCTCAATCCATACCGGTTTGGTTTCCTTCATCTTGTCAGCTGCAATTTTGTGCTCTAGTTTAACTATCGGTTCTTGATCATGATCTATCCTCTTCTACTTGATTTTCCCTTTTTTAAAAAACTTTGCTAAATGTCCAAACTCTTGACAATTATAGAATTTCACATTTTCATTGAAGGATGAATATTTGAAACTATTGTAGGACCGATTTACTCTTCCTACATTCAAAACTCCTATGACCAAATCCAATGTACTGATAACAGACAACATTCATATCCAAGAGTGCATTAAATGGATTTCTACTTTCAGTCTTCATAGTGGGCTTATTGGTTAATCTACAGTTAGCTACCCTATGTCCAAATTTGTTACACTAGTAACAATAACCATGAAATTTTGGAACCAACTGGTTAGGTTGCCTTGGTCCTGCAAATGTCTGCATCACCAGGGGTCTTCCTTTCATGTTGCTGACTCTAGTAAATCCTTCATGATCAACTCTTGCATTTATCCTATGATCTGCATGTCGGTACATTGAATGTGGCCTTTGGTTCATTGATTGTGTATATCGGTTTGTGTGGCGGTTTCTAATAGTATATGCATATGTCTTCTTATCAGTAGCCTTGCTTACCGTGAATGTCTTCTTCTCTTCACCTTCACTTGAAGAAGTGAACTGTATTTCCTTACCAGATGTGTCCTTGCTATTTGAACTTTGTCCTTCTTCAAATCCTAAGCCACATGTATCTTTAGATGGCTTCTGTTTGCCCAACATCATGTCCAAGGTTGTGATGTTGCCTTCATATTTTCTTCTCACTTTCATTTCTTCCTTACTTTTTTCAAGCTCCTTTATGAGCTTCACTATTTTTGCTTCTAGATCTTGATGCTCCTTTTCCTTCTTCATCAGATCAGAGGATGTAACTTCACATATCCTCTTGGCTTCTTCCAACTAGATTTTCAAGTAAGATATAAGTTGATTGGACTCATCCAATGATTTCTTCAAGAGACCTTGTTCATCTACTACAACAAGCTTGAAATTCTTAAGTTCTATTTTTGTTTTACTCATCTCCTTAAGAGCACTTATGAGATCACCTTCTAGATCCACTTTGACCTCAATGTCCTTCTTCCTCATCTTCACCAACCGGTTCATCAAATGCCATAAAGAGATTAACTCCTCTGTCATTCTCATGGTAGTCATCTTTTGATGCACTTTCTTTGTTTGTGGCATCATCCTCAATAACATATAGGTTGTTTTGCTTTTGGTAGCATCTTCTTCCTTTCTAGTAGACATTTCTTTCTTTGTCTTTACCAGCAGATCTTCTAAAACTTCTTGACTCATCTCCACCGGTATCATTATAAGGACATTTTGTAGCAAAGTGTCCAACTTTACCACAGTTGAAATATTTGAGTGGTAACTTTCCTTTATACTTTTTGGATCCTCTCTTGAGCTTTGTGAAAAAGTTTTCTACCTCTGCATTTGAGTCTTCACTAGATCCTTTATGAGCAACCTCTTCTTTGCCCTTCTTGGTGGAGTTGAATGCTGCCTCTTTCCTTGAGGATGCTTCACCGGTTGTTCTCATTTCATAGGCTATTAGAGAGCCAAATAGCTCATCCATTATGAAAGCCTTCAGATCCTTGGCTTCCTCTATGGCAGAAACCTTAGTATCATACTTAGATGTGAGAGAGCTAAGTACCTTCTTGACAATAATCTCATCTGCAATGTTTTCTCCAAGTCCTTTGATGGTGTTCACAATTTCATCTATTCTATGAAGGTAGTCTGTAATCTTTTCTTCATCCTTCAACTTGATGCCCTCATGTTGATCCCTTAGTGCTTGTAGCTTGACCTCTTTGAATTTTGCATCTCCTTCAAATAACCTCTGCATTTTATCCCAAGTCTCCTTGGAGGATGCACAATGTGTGACCTTGACAAACTCATTATCAAACAACCCACTTAAGATAGCATATTTAGCCTTTGCATTATTCTCATACTCCTTCTTAGCATCTAGATCAGTGGGAGGAACATTAGGGACAATATACCCATTCTTGATGGACATCCACACATCAAAACCAAGGGAGGAAATATAGGTCTCCATTCTTCTACTCCAAAAGGCTTAGTTAGATCCATCAAATATGGGATATTTTGAGGAGGCAGACTCATTTCTTGCTATTGTGTTCTAAGACCAGAATCTACCCAAGCTTTAATCAACTGAGAACCTAAGCTTTGATACTAATTGTTGAACACAATGTACCACTGAGAGGGGGGTGAATTAGTGGTTCCTAAATTCTTTTCCTTTTAAACAACCTTGGAATACCAGTTATTACCTTAAGCACTAAGCAATCAAACCGATACGACAAATATAGATATCAAAAGAGGCAAACATACAAATACAACCCACAACACCAGATGCAAGAGGAAAACCCAATATGGGAAAAACCTCAGTGAGAAATGCTGCTGAAGTCTACTCCTCCAATCCAACCTCACAGTGAAATAATGGGTTACAATGATTTAGGGCACCAACACACCAACCCCTAATGATTTAGGGGACCAACCCAAGGAGCATCAACCCCTGCACCAAGCTCCAACTCGGTGTTGTACAATGAAATACAATTTAAATACAATTATAGCTCCTGATTGTAAATGAGTTTTGCAACACCTGATCAATTACTTTCTATTGGTTAACAACCTCCTCTTCTTAACTAGTTCTCACACTGTCAGTTATCAGATTACTCTTTGATTACTCACCAGATACTCCTAGCCTCTCTTCTTTCTTCCTCAAACTCACTCCACACTAAATCACTCTCGGATGCCTTCTTGATCACTCACCTCACCGGTTCGCTTAATTGTTAGACCTGTAATAGTTTACCAGTTACTTTGTCTCTACCCGTTAGACCCTCTCACTTGTTCGCCTAATAAATTACTCTACAACTTTCTTAGAATAAATTCTAAGGAAGATGATCTTTCTCCTTGTTGAATCTCTCTTCTCTCTCACTCTTCGCATCAAGCATCAACAAATTTTTGTCACGAGCTCACATATTTATCATCTAGGGTTTCTGCCAAAATAGCATTCAAATAATGTCGTGTTAGGTTTTTCCTTCACCAACTCGATCCGTATTGGATTTGATTTGATTCGATTTTCAACGTTTTTCTATCACACGCCATTAATGGCTTGATTGTTTCCTTCAGCAAATGGGTACAAAGATCAGATCTTCTTGCATGATAAGTTAAATCTCTTTCCAGCTTATCTTCCTCGAGCTGCAATCTTCTGGCAACCTCCCATGACTTGCGGGTTCTTCATAAAATTTGACCTGCTTGATGACTGTTACATCGATGCACACTTCACCAACCCATGCATTATCACCACTTCACTTCCAGCTATCATCATTGTCGACATCCACCTCTTCTTGGTTTTATATGTCAGTTTGACATTCTTTGTTGACCAAGATTGACTACTCGTTCAACTCACCTTACTGGTATAGCCTAACTCCATCGGTGGGCCTTCATACCTAGAAACCTCTTCTCTGTCGGTGGTTCAACTTGGCCTTCTGTCAAACATGTTGGTCCTACTACTCTGTCCATTTACCGACAACATTAATATTCTCTAATTATACCGGTTTACATCCTTTAGTTCTTCTCTTGCTTGCTTGCTTTGTCTTGCCAGTGGTCAGCTGCTTTACCGATAGATGATGCATTTCATGTGTACTAGTAACTTACCTACAATCTGCTTACATACATATGGATTGACATCATCATGTCTTACTTATCCTATACTGGTCACCACATCTTACTCACTGGTGACCATGCCAAACTAGTTGACATCAATGACAACTTAATGCCAATAATGTCATTAGAACCAACATGTTGTAACTACAACCTCACATTTTTTGGTAGGAGAAAAAGATTTCCAAATTTTCTCCCCTTAAGTCGAAGCCTCATGGTCTTAATTGTTGGAACACATGTTTGCACCTGACCTAAATGTGACCTCGACTTCTTTCTTCCTCTAAATTTTCTTCATCTCAGCCTTCATATCTTCGTTGTTGATTTTGTTTACCAGAATACTTGTTTTGGCTTCTCCGCTTCTGCAATATCTTGCAATGTTTCCAGGCTAGTTATAGTTGTAGCATCTATCATTTCATTGACCTTTCCTTGACCTGCATTGGTTAGCCTTATGTCCAAACATTTTTCATGTATAACAAGGACCTACAAAATGGCTATTTCTATTTTGATCTATTATAGCATGATTTTTACATTGACTAGATTTATGACCATAATTGTCACAAGAATAACATCTACCAGAGAGATTTAATATTTTGATTAATTATATTTCTATATTAAAATGCTTTATGACCTAGCTTATTTCAATTAAAGTAATAGCCATTAAAATAAGTGTTTCTTTTACTTACCTATTTCTTGATAGGTGACTTACCTTTGTTATCCTTAGCAAAGTTACCAGGTTTTTCTTCTTTTGGCAGAGGTGGTCCTTCTCTTCTTTCTATCTTGCATTATGAGCTTTCACCATTTTCAAATCCTAAGCCATTCTTGTTTTTGATAGACCTTTGCACAACTAACATTTTATCAAGCTTTTATGAACTTATCTTAAGTTTGTCCTCTTGTTTCTTTGATTTTTTTGGATATGATTTGAGAGATGTGACTTCTTGTTCAAGATTCTTGCATTCCACTAATTTACATTTAACTATGTTGTTTAGATACTCCTTGATTCTTTCATCTTCTTCACTCTTGGTCTTTAGGTCTACAATAGTGCTATTTGCTTGCTTGAGTTCTTCACTAACTTCCTTGTGTCTTTCTCTAAATTTTTTCATTTTTTCTCTTACCTTTCTGATGCATTCATTTGCCAACTAAACATTTTCTTTCAGATCTCTATTCTCAATTTCAACAATCTCAAAGTCTTGAAGAGTAGTTATGAGCTCTCCATTTGCATCAAAGTATGATTCCTAATCAATGGTAGATATAGGCGTCATATGTTCAACTTTCTAGATCTCCTTCGAGTTATACCTTGCTTTGATACCAATTGTTGAACATATAGAATGTTGAGAGGGGAGGGGTGAATTAGTATTCCCTTGAATTTATTAAAACTTTTAATCACCCATCCATATAATATAACTTAATTGTGGAATTGAAATGAACAATAAGAAAAATACAATACAACACATAACATCAGGATTTATACATGAAAAACCCAAGATGGGAAAAAGAAAAAAGAGGATTAGCTCTCAATATTATGTAACC